>NW_026910261.1:0-93598 GCF_963691925.1 Scomber scombrus | reverse complement strand
ATTTTCACAAAATACCCAAACTGTGCTTGATTTTGCTCCTTTCTCACTCATCCCGCCCCCCTGGCCCCTTTTAGCAAGGTTTGGGAAAATCCCCATTTTTGACTTTTTCGACACTACCGGACCTGTCGTTTTTTTCAAATTTTGCCTGGTTTGGAAAATTCTACACAATTTTCACATTACACATCAACTGTGCTTGATTTTGCTCACTCATCCCGCCCCCCGGCCACTTTTAGCAGGTTTTGGGAAAATCCCCATTTTTGACTTTTTCGACACTACCGGCCCTGTCGCCTTTTAACATTTTTGCCCACTTTGGAAAATCCTTCACAATTTTCACAAAACGCCCCAACTGTGCTTGATTTTGCTCGTTTTTCACTCATCCCGCCCCCCGGCCACTTTTAGCAAATTTTGGGAAAATCCCCATTTTTGACATTTTCGACACTACCGGCCCTGTCGTTTTATTCAATTTTTGCCCGGTTTGGAAAATCCTTCACAATTTTCACATTACACATCAACTGTGCTTGATTTTGCTCACTCATCCCGCCCCCCGGACACTTTTAGCAGGTTTTGGGAAAATCCCCATTTTTGACTTTTTCGACACTTACCGGCCCTGTCCTCATTTAACATTTTTGCCCACTTTGGAAAATCCTTCACAATATTCACAAAACGCCCCAACTGTGCTTGATTTTGCTCGTTTTTCACTCATCCCGCCCCCCGGCCACTTTTAGCAAGTTTTGGGAAAATCCCCATTTTTGACTTTTTCGACACTACCGTCCCTGTCGTTTTATTCAATTTTTGCCCGTTTTGGAAAATCCTTCACAATTTTCACAAAACGCCCCAACTGTGCTTGATTTTGCTCATTTTTCACTCATCCCGCCCCCCGGCCACTTTTAGCAAGTTTTGGGAAAATCCCCATTTTTGACTTTCTCGACACTAACGGGCCTGTCGTTTTTTTTTAAATTTTTGCCAACTTTGGAAAATCCTTCACAATTTTCACAAAACGCCCCAACTGTGCTTGATTTTGCTCGTTTTTCACTCATCCCACCCCCCGGTCATTTTTAGCAAGTTTTGGGAAAATCCCCATTTTTGACTTTTTCGACACTACCGGCCCTGTCGCCTTTTAACATTTTTGCCCACTTTGGAAAATCCTTCACAATTTTCACAAAACGCCCCAACTATGCTTGATTTTGCTCATTTTTCACTCATCCCGCCCCCCGGCCACTTTTAGCAAGTTTTGGGAAAATCCCCATTTTTGACTTTTTCGACACTACCGTCCCTGTGGCCTTTTAACATTTTTGCCCACTTTGGAAAATCCTTCACAATTTTCACATTACACATCAACTGTGCTTGATTTTGCTCACTCATCCCGCCCCCCCGGCCACTTTTAGCAGGTTTTGGGAAAATCCCCATTTTTGAATTTTTCGACACTACCGGCCCTGTGGCCTTTTAACATTTTTGCCCACTTTGGAAAATCCTTCACAATTTTCACATTACACATCAACTGTGCTTGATTTTGCTCACTCATCCCGCCCCCCGGCCACTTTTAGCAAGTTTTGGGAAAATCCCCATTTTTGACTTTTTCGACACTACCGTCCCTGTGGCCTTTTAACATTTTTGCCCACTTTGGAAAATCCTTCACAATTTTCACAAAACACCCCAACTGTGCTTGATTTTGCTCGTTTTTCACTCATCCCGCCCCCCGGCCACTTTTAGCAAGTTTTGGGAAAATCCCCATTTTTGACTTTTTCGACACTACCGGCCCTGTCCTTTTATTCAATTTTTGCCCACTTTGGAAAATCCATCACAATTTTCACATTACACATCAACTGTGCTTGATTTTGCTCATTTTTCACTCATCCCGCCCCCCGGCCACTTTTAGCAAGTTTTGGGAAAATCACCATTTTTGACTTTTTCGACACTAACGGGCCTGTCGTTTTTTAAAAATTTTTGCCAACTTTGGAAAATCCTTCACAATTTTCACAAAACGCCCCAACTGTGCTTGATTTTGCTCGTTTTTCACTCATCCCACCCCCCGGTCATTTTTAGCAAGTTTTGGGAAAATCCCCATTTTTGACTTTTTCGACACTACCGTCCCTGTGGCCTTTTAACATTTTTGCCCACTTTGGAAAATCCTTCACAATTTTCACAAAACACCCCAACTGTGCTTGATTTTGCTCGTTTTTCACTCATCCCGCCCCCCGGCCACTTTTAGCAAGTTTTGGGAAAATCCCCATTTTTGACATTTTCGACACTACCGGCCCTGTCGTTTTATTCAATTTTTGCCCACTTTGGAAAATCCTTCACAATTTTCACATTACACATCAACTGTGCTTGATTTTGCTCACTCATCCCGCCCCCCGGCCACTTTTAGCAGGTTTTGGGAAAATCCCCATTTTTGACATTTTCGACATTACCGGCCCTGCCGTTTTATTCAATTTTTGCCCGTTTTGGAAAATCCTTCACAATTTTCACAAAACGCCCCAACTGTGCTTGATTTTGCTCATTTTTCACTCATCCCGCCCCCCGGCCACTTTTAGCAAGTTTTGGGAAAATCCCCATTTTTGACTTTTTCGACACTACCGTCCCTGTGGCCTTTTAACATTTTTGCCCACTTTGGAAAATCCTTCACAATTTTCACAAAACACCCCAACTGTGCTTGATTTTGCTCGTTTTTCACTCATCCCGCCCCCCGGCCACTTTTAGCAAGTTTTGGGAAAATCCCCATTTTTGACTTTTTCGACACTAACGGGCCTGTCGTTTTTTTTTAATTTTTGCCAACTTTGGAAAATCCTTCACAATTTTCACAAAACGCCCCAACTGTGCTTGATTTTGCTCGTTTTTCACTCATCCCACCCCCCGGTCATTTTTAGCAAGTTTTGGGAAAATCCCCATTTTTGACTTTTTCGACACTACCGGCCCTGTCGCCTTTTAACATTTTTGCCCACTTTGGAAAATCCTTCACAATTTTCACAAAACGCCCCAACTGAGCTTGATTTTGCTCATTTTTCACTCATCCCGCCCCCCGGCCACTTTTAGCAAGTTTTGGGAAAATCCCCATTTTTGACTTTTTCGACACTACCGTCCCTGTGGCCTTTTAACATTTTTGCCCACTTTGGAAAATCCTTCACAATTTTCACAAAACACCCCAACTGTGCTTGATTTTGCTCGTTTTTCACTCATCCCGCCCCCCGGCCACTTTTAGCAAGTTTTGGGAAAATCCCCATTTTTGACTTTTTCGACACTACCGGCCCTGTCCTTTTATTCAATTTTTGCCCACTTTGGAAAATCCATCACAATTTTCACATTACACATCAACTGTGCTTGATTTTGCTCATTTTTCACTCATCCCGCCCCCCGGCCACTTTTAGCAAGTTTTGGGAAAATCACCATTTTTGACATTTTCGACATTACCGGCCCTGCCGTTTTATTCAATTTTTGCCCGTTTTGGAAAATCCTTCACAATTTTCACAAAACGCCCCAACTGTGCTTGATTTTGCTCATTTTTCACTCATCCCGCCCCCCGGCCACTTTTAGCAAGTTTTGGGAAAATCCCCATTTTTGACTTTTTCGACACTACCGTCCCTGTGGCCTTTTAACATTTTTGCCCACTTTGGAAAATCCTTCACAATTTTCACAAAACACCCCAACTGTGCTTGATTTTGCTCGTTTTTCACTCATCCCGCCCCCCGGCCACTTTTAGCAAGTTTTGGGAAAATCCCCATTTTTGACATTTTCGACACTACCGGCCCTGTCGTTTTATTCAATTTTTGCCCACTTTGGAAAATCCTTCACAATTTTCACATTACACATCAACTGTGCTTGATTTTGCTCACTCATCCCGCCCCCCGGCCACTTTTAGCAGGTTTTGGGAAAATCCCCATTTTTGACTTTTTCGACACTACCGTCCCTGTGGCCTTTTAACATTTTTGCCCACTTTGGAAAATCCTTCACAATTTTCACAAAACACCCCAACTGTGCTTGATTTTGCTCGTTTTTCACTCATCCCGCCCCCCGGCCACTTTTAGCAAGTTTTGGGAAAATCCCCATTTTTGACATTTTCGACACTACCGGCCCTGTCGTTTTATTCAATTTTTGCCCACTTTGGAAAATCCTTCACAATTTTCACATTACACATCAACTGTGCTTGATTTTGCTCGCTCATCCCGCCCCCCGGCCACTTTTAGCAGGTTTTGGGAAAATCCCCATTTTTGACTTTTTCGACACTACCGGCCCTGTGGCCTTTTAACATTTTTGCCCACTTTGGAAAATCCTTCACAATTTTCACAAAACGCCCCAACTGTGCTTGATTTTGCTTGTTTTTCACTCAGCCTGTCCCCCGGCCACTTTTAGCAAGTTTTGGGAAAATCCCCATTTTTGACATTTTCGACACTACCGGCCCTGTCGTTTTATTCAATTTTTGCCCGGTTTGGAAAATCCTTCACAATTTTCACATTACACATCAACTGTGCTTGATTTTGCTCACTCATCCCGCCCCCCGGCCACTTTTAGCAAGTTTTGGGAAAATCCCCATTTTTGACTTTTTCGACACTACCGGCCCTGTGGCCTTTTAAAATGTTTGCCCACTTTGGAAAATCCTTCACAATTTTCACAAAATACCCAAACTGTGCTTGATTTTGCTCCTTTCTCACTCATCCCACCCCCCTGGCCCCTTTTAGCAAGGTTTGGGAAAATCCCCATTTTTGACTTTTTCGACACTACCGGACCTGTCATTTTTTTCAAATTTTGCCTGGTTTGGAAAATCCTACACAATTTTCACATTACACATCAACTGTGCTTGATTTTGCTCACTCATCCCGCCCCCCGGCCACTTTTAGCAAGTTTTTGGAAAATCCCCATTTTGGACTTTTTCGACACTACCGTCCCTGTGGCCTTTTAACATTTTTGCCCACTTTGGAAAATCCTTCACAATTTTCACAAAACACCCCAACTGTGCTTGATTTTGCTCGTTTTTCACTCATCCCGCCCCCCGGCCACTTTTAGCAAGTTTTGGGAAAATCCCCATTTTTGACATTTTCGACACTCCCGGCCCTGTCGTTTTATTCAATTTTTGCCCGTTTTGGAAAATCCTTCACAATTTTCACAAAACGCCCCAACAGTGCTTGATTTTGCTCATTTTTCACTCATCCCGCCCCCCGGCCACTTTTAGCAAGTTTTGGGAAAATCCCCATTTTTGACTTTTTCGACACTACCGTCCCTGTGGCCTTTTAACATTTTTGCCCACTTTGGAAAATCCTTCACAATTTTCACAAAACACCCCAACTGTGCTTGATTTTGCTCGTTTTTCACTCATCCCGCCCCCCGGCCACTTTTAGCAAGTTTTGGGAAAATCCCCATTTTTGACATTTTCGACACTACCGGCCCTGTCGTTTTATTCAATTTTTGCCCACTTTGGAAAATCCTTCACAATTTTCACATTACACATCAACTGTGCTTGATTTTGCTCGCTCATCCCGCCCCCCGGCCACTTTTAGCAGGTTTTGGGAAAATCCCCATTTTTGACTTTTTCGACACTACCGGCCCTGTGGCCTTTTAACATTTTTGCCCACTTTGGAAAATCCTTCACAATTTTCACAAAACGCCCCAACTGTGCTTGATTTTGCTTGTTTTTCACTCAGCCTGTCCCCCGGCCACTTTTAGCAAGTTTTGGGAAAATCCCCATTTTTGACATTTTCGACACTACCGGCCCTGTCGTTTTATTCAATTTTTGCCCGGTTTGGAAAATCCTTCACAATTTTCACATTACACATCAACTGTGCTTGATTTTGCTCACTCATCCCGCCCCCCGGCCACTTTTAGCAAGTTTTGGGAAAATCCCCATTTTTGACTTTTTCGACACTACCGGCCCTGTGGCCTTTTAAAATGTTTGCCCACTTTGGAAAATCCTTCACAATTTTCACAAAATACCCAAACTGTGCTTGATTTTGCTCCTTTCTCACTCATCCCACCCCCCTGGCCCCTTTTAGCAAGGTTTGGGAAAATCCCCATTTTTGACTTTTTCGACACTACCGGACCTGTCATTTTTTTCAAATTTTGCCTGGTTTGGAAAATCCTACACAATTTTCACATTACACATCAACTGTGCTTGATTTTGCTCACTCATCCCGCCCCCCGGCCACTTTTAGCAAGTTTTTGGAAAATCCCCATTTTGGACTTTTTCGACACTACCGTCCCTGTGGCCTTTTAACATTTTTGCCCACTTTGGAAAATCCTTCACAATTTTCACAAAACACCCCAACTGTGCTTGATTTTGCTCGTTTTTCACTCATCCCGCCCCCCGGCCACTTTTAGCAAGTTTTGGGAAAATCCCCATTTTTGACATTTTCGACACTCCCGGCCCTGTCGTTTTATTCAATTTTTGCCCGTTTTGGAAAATCCTTCACAATTTTCACAAAACGCCCCAACAGTGCTTGATTTTGCTCATTTTTCACTCATCCCGCCCCCCGGCCACTTTTAGCAAGTTTTGGGAAAATCCCCATTTTTGACTTTTTCGACACTAACGGGCCTGTCGTTTTTTTTTAATTTTTGCCAACTTTGGAAAATCCTTCACAATTTTCACAAAACGCCCCAACTGTGCTTGATTTTGCTCGTTTTTCACTCATCCCACCTCCCGGTCATTTTTAGCAAGTTTTGGGAAAATCCCCATTTTTGACTTTTTCGACACTACCGGCCCTGTCGCCTTTTAAAATGTTTGCCCACTTTGGAAAATCCTTCACAATTTTCACAAAATACCCAAACTGTGCTTGATTTTGCTCCTTTCTCACTCATCCCACCCCCCTGGCCCCTTTTAGCAAGGTTTGGGAAAATCCCCATTTTTGACTTTTTCGACACTACCGGACCTGTCATTTTTTTCAAATTTTGCCTGGTTTGGAAAATCCTACACAATTTTCACATTACACATCAACTGTGCTTGATTTTGCTCACTCATCCCGCCCCCCGGCCACTTTTAGCAAGTTTTTGGAAAATCCCCATTTTGGACTTTTTCGACACTACCGGCCCTGTCCTCATTTAACATTTTTGCCCACTTTGGAAAATCCTTCACAATTTTCACAAAACGCCCCAACTGTGCTTGATTTTGCTCATTTTTCACTCATCCCGCCCCCGGCCACTTTTAGCAAGTTTTGGGAAAATCCCCATTTTTGACTTTTTCGACACTACCGTCCCTGTGGCCTTTTAACATTTTTGCCCACTTTGGAAAATCCTTCACAATTTTCACAAAACACCCCAACTGTGCTTGATTTTGCTCGTTTTTCACTCATCCCGCCCCCCGGCCACTTTTAGCAAGTTTTGGGAAAATCCCCATTTTTGACATTTTCGACACTCCCGGCCCTGTCGTTTTATTCAATTTTTGCCCGTTTTGGAAAATCCTTCACAATTTTCACAAAACGCCCCAACAGTGCTTGATTTTGCTCATTTTTCACTCATCCCGCCCCCCGGCCACTTTTAGCAAGTTTTGGGAAAATCCCCATTTTTGACTTTTTCGACACTAACGGGCCTGTCGTTTTTTTTTAATTTTTGCCAACTTTGGAAAATCCTTCACAATTTTCACAAAACGCCCCAACTGTGCTTGATTTTGCTCGTTTTTCACTCATCCCACCTCCCGGTCATTTTTAGCAAGTTTTGGGAAAATCCCCATTTTTGACTTTTTCGACACTACCGGCCCTGTCGCCTTTTAACATTTTTGCCCACTTTGGAAAATCCTTCACAATTTTCACAAAACACCCCAACTGTGCTTGATTTTGCTCGTTTTTCACTCATCCCGCCCCCCGGCCACTTTTAGCAAGTTTTGGGAAAATCCCCATTTTTGACATTTTCGACACTACCGGCCCTGTCGTTTTATTCAATTTTTGCCCACTTTGGAAAATCCTTCACAATTTTCACATTACACATCAACTGTGCTTGATTTTGCTCACTCATCCCGCCCCCCGGCCACTTTTAGCAGGTTTTGGGAAAATCCCCATTTTTGACTTTTTCGACACTACCGGCCCTGTGGCCTTTTAACATTTTTGCCCACTTTGGAAAATCCTTCACAATTTTCACAAAACGCCCCAACTGTGCTTGATTTTGCTTGTTTTTCACTCAGCCTGTCCCCCGGCCACTTTTAGCAAGTTTTGGGAAAATCCCCATTTTTGACATTTTCGACACTACCGGCCCTGTCGTTTTATTCAATTTTTGCCCGGTTTGGAAAATCCTTCACAATTTTCACATTACACATCAACTGTGCTTGATTTTGCTCACTCATCCCGCCCCCCGGCCACTTTTAGCAGGTTTTGGGAAAATCCCCATTTTTGACATTTTCGACACTACCGGCCCTGTGGCCTTTTAAAATGTTTGCCCACTTTGGAAAATCCTTCACAATTTTCACAAAATACCCAAACTGTGCTTGATTTTGCTCCTTTCTCACTCATCCCACCCCCCTGGCCCCTTTTAGCAAGGTTTGGGAAAATCCCCATTTTTGACTTTTTCGACACTACCGGACCTGTCGTTTTTTTCAAATTTTGCCTGGTTTGGAAAATCCTACACAATTTTCACATTACACATCAACTGTGCTTGATTTTGCTCACTCATCCCGCCCCCCGGCCACTTTTAGCAAGTTTTTGGAAAATCCCCATTTTTGACTTTTTCGACACTACCGGCCCTGTCCTCATTTAACATTTTTGCCCACTTTGGAAAATCCTTCACAATTTTCACAAAACGCCCCAACTGTGCTTGATTTTGCTCATTTTTCACTCATCCCGCCCCCCGGCCACTTTTAGCAAGTTTTGGGAAAATCCCCATTTTTGACTTTTTCGACACTACCGTCCCTGTGGCCTTTTAACATTTTTGCCCACTTTGGAAAATCCTTCACAATTTTCACAAAATACCCAAACTGTGCTTGATTTTGCTCGTTTTTCACTCATCCCGCCCCCCGGCCACTTTTAGCAAGTTTTGGGAAAATCCCCATTTTTGACTTTTTCGACACTACCGGCCCTGTGGCCTTTTAACATTTTTGCCCACTTTGGAAGATCCCTCACAATTTTCACAAAACGCCCCAACTGTGCTTGATTTTGCTCGTTTTTCACTCAGCCTGTCCCCCGGCCACTTTTAGCAAGTTTTGGGAAAATCCCCATTTTTGACATTTTCGACACTACCAGCCCTGTCGTTTTATTCAATTTTTGCCCGGTTTGGAAAATCCTTCACAATTTTCACATTACACATCAACTGTGCTTGATTTTGCTCACTCATCCCGCCCCCCGGCCACTTTTAGCAAGTTTTGGGAAAATCCCCATTTTTGACTTTTTCGACACTACCGGCCCTGTGGCCTTTTAAAATGTTTGCCCACTTTGGAAAATCCTTCACAATTTTCACAAAATACCCAAACTGTGCTTGATTTTGCTCCTTTCTCACTCATCCCGCCCCCCTGGCCCCTTTTAGCAAGGTTTGGGAAAATCCCCATTTTTGACTTTTTCGACACTACCGGACCTGTCGTTTTTTTCAAATTTTGCCTGGTTTGGAAAATTCTACACAATTTTCACATTACACATCAACTGTGCTTGATTTTGCTCACTCATCCCGCCCCCCGGCCACTTTTAGCAGGTTTTGGGAAAATCCCCATTTTTGACTTTTTCGACACTACCGGCCCTGTCGCCTTTTAACATTTTTGCCCACTTTGGAAAATCCTTCACAATTTTCACAAAACGCCCCAACTGTGCTTGATTTTGCTCGTTTTTCACTCATCCCGCCCCCCGGCCACTTTTAGCAAATTTTGGGAAAATCCCCATTTTTGACATTTTCGACACTACCGGCCCTGTCGTTTTATTCAATTTTTGCCCGGTTTGGAAAATCCTTCACAATTTTCACATTACACATCAACTGTGCTTGATTTTGCTCACTCATCCCGCCCCCCCGGCCACTTTTAGCAGGTTTTGGGAAAATCCCCATTTTTGACTTTTTCGACACTTACCGGCCCTGTCCTCATTTAACATTTTTGCCCACTTTGGAAAATCCTTCACAATGTTCACAAAACGCCCCAACTGTGCTTGATTTTGCTCGTTTTTCACTCATCCCGCCCCCCGGCCACTTTTAGCAAGTTTTGGGAAAATCCCCATTTTTGACTTTTTCGACACTACCGTCCCTGTCGTTTTATTCAATTTTTGCCCGTTTTGGAAAATCCTTCACAATTTTCACAAAACGCCCCAACTGTGCTTGATTTTGCTCATTTTTCACTCATCCCGCCCCCCGGCCACTTTTAGCAAGTTTTGGGAAAATCCCCATTTTTGACTTTCTCGACACTAACGGGCCTGTCGTTTTTTTTTAAATTTTTGCCAACTTTGGAAAATCCTTCACAATTTTCACAAAACGCCCCAACTGTGCTTGATTTTGCTCGTTTTTCACTCATCCCACCCCCCGGTCATTTTTAGCAAGTTTTGGGAAAATCCCCATTTTTGACTTTTTCGACACTACCGGCCCTGTCGCCTTTTAACATTTTTGCCCACTTTGGAAAATCCTTCACAATTTTCACAAAACGCCCCAACTATGCTTGATTTTGCTCATTTTTCACTCATCCCGCCCCCCGGCCACTTTTAGCAAGTTTTGGGAAAATCCCCATTTTTGACTTTTTCGACACTACCGTCCCTGTGGCCTTTTAACATTTTTGCCCACTTTGGAAAATCCTTCACAATTTTCACATTACACATCAACTGTGCTTGATTTTGCTCACTCATCCCGCCCCCCGGCCACTTTTAGCAGGTTTTGGGAAAATCCCCATTTTTGAATTTTTCGACACTACCGGCCCTGTGGCCTTTTAACATTTTTGCCCACTTTGGAAAATCCTTCACAATTTTCACATTACACATCAACTGTGCTTGATTTTGCTCACTCATCCCGCCCCCCGGCCACTTTTAGCAAGTTTTGGGAAAATCCCCATTTTTGACTTTTTCGACACTACCGTCCCTGTGGCCTTTTAACATTTTTGCCCACTTTGGAAAATCCTTCACAATTTTCACAAAACACCCCAACTGTGCTTGATTTTGCTCGTTTTTCACTCATCCCGCCCCCCGGCCACTTTTAGCAAGTTTTGGGAAAATCCCCATTTTTGACTTTTTCGACACTACCGGCCCTGTCCTTTTATTCAATTTTTGCCCACTTTGGAAAATCCATCACAATTTTCACATTACACATCAACTGTGCTTGATTTTGCTCATTTTTCACTCATCCCGCCCCCCGGCCACTTTTAGCAAGTTTTGGGAAAATCACCATTTTTGACTTTTTCGACACTAACGGGCCTGTCGTTTTTTTAAAATTTTTGCCAACTTTGGAAAATCCTTCACAATTTTCACAAAACGCCCCAACTGTGCTTGATTTTGCTCGTTTTTCACTCATCCCACCCCCCGGTCATTTTTAGCAAGTTTTGGGAAAATCCCCATTTTTGACTTTTTCGACACTACCGTCCCTGTGGCCTTTTAACATTTTTGCCCACTTTGGAAAATCCTTCACAATTTTCACAAAACACCCCAACTGTGCTTGATTTTGCTCGTTTTTCACTCATCCCGCCCCCCGGCCACTTTTAGCAAGTTTTGGGAAAATCCCCATTTTTGACATTTTCGACACTACCGGCCCTGTCGTTTTATTCAATTTTTGCCCACTTTGGAAAATCCTTCACAATTTTCACATTACACATCAACTGTGCTTGATTTTGCTCACTCATCCCGCCCCCCGGCCACTTTTAGCAGGTTTTGGGAAAATCCCCATTTTTGACATTTTCGACATTACCGGCCCTGCCGTTTTATTCAATTTTTGCCCGTTTTGGAAAATCCTTCACAATTTTCACAAAACGCCCCAACTGTGCTTGATTTTGCTCATTTTTCACTCATCCCGCCCCCCGGCCACTTTTAGCAAGTTTTGGGAAAATCCCCATTTTTGACTTTTTCGACACTACCGTCCCTGTGGCCTTTTAACATTTTTGCCCACTTTGGAAAATCCTTCACAATTTTCACAAAACACCCCAACTGTGCTTGATTTTGCTCGTTTTTCACTCATCCCGCCCCCCGGCCACTTTTAGCAAGTTTTGGGAAAATCCCCATTTTTGACTTTTTCGACACTAACGGGCCTGTCGTTTTTTTTTAATTTTTGCCAACTTTGGAAAATCCTTCACAATTTTCACAAAACGCCCCAACTGTGCTTGATTTTGCTCGTTTTTCACTCATCCCACCCCCCCGGTCATTTTTAGCAAGTTTTGGGAAAATCCCCATTTTTGACTTTTTCGACACTACCGGCCCTGTCGCCTTTTAACATTTTTGCCCACTTTGGAAAATCCTTCACAATTTTCACAAAACGCCCCAACTGAGCTTGATTTTGCTCATTTTTCACTCAT
Source organism: Scomber scombrus (assembly GCF_963691925.1). Taxonomy (NCBI): domain Eukaryota; kingdom Metazoa; phylum Chordata; class Actinopteri; order Scombriformes; family Scombridae; genus Scomber; species Scomber scombrus. The sequence continues at coordinate 81,231 of NW_026910261.1, read as the reverse complement.
CCCGCCCCCCGGCCACTTTTAGCAAGTTTTGGGAAAATCCCCATTTTTGACTTTTTCGACACTACCGTCCCTGTGGCCTTTTAACATTTTTGCCCACTTTGGAAAATCCTTCACAATTTTCACATTACACATCAACTGTGCTTGATTTTGCTCACTCATCCCACCCCCCGGCCACTTTTAGCAGGTTTTGGGAAAATCCCCATTTTTGACATTTTCGACACTACCGGCCCTGTCGTTTTATTCAATTTTTGCCCGGTTTGGAAAATCCTTCACAATTTTCACATTACACATCAACTGTGCTTGATTTTGCTCACTCATCCCGCCCCCCGGCCACTTTTAGCAAGTTTTGGGAAAATCCCCATTTTTGACTTTTTCGACACTACCGTCCCTGTGGCCTTTTAACATTTTTGCCCACTTTGGAAAATCCTTCACAATTTTCACAAAACACCCCAACTGTGCTTGATTTTGCTCGTTTTTCACTCATCCCGCCCCCCGGCCACTTTTAGCAAGTTTTGGGAAAATCCCCATTTTTGACTTTTTCGACACTACCGGCCCTGTCCTTTTATTCAATTTTTGCCCACTTTGGAAAATCCATCACAATTTTCACATTACACATCAACTGTGCTTGATTTTGCTCATTTTTCACTCATCCCGCCCCCCGGCCACTTTTAGCAAGTTTTGGGAAAATCACCATTTTTGACATTTTCGACATTACCGGCCCTGCCGTTTTATTCAATTTTTGCCCGTTTTGGAAAATCCTTCACAATTTTCACAAAACGCCCCAACTGTGCTTGATTTTGCTCATTTTTCACTCATCCCGCCCCCCGGCCACTTTTAGCAAGTTTTGGGAAAATCCCCATTTTTGACTTTCTCGACACTACCGTCCCTGTGGCCTTTTAACATTTTTGCCCACTTTGGAAAATCCTTCACAATTTTCACAAAACACCCCAACTGTGCTTGATTTTGCTCGTTTTTCACTCATCCCGCCCCCCGGCCACTTTTAGCAAGTTTTGGGAAAATCCCCATTTTTGACATTTTCGACACTACCGGCCCTGTCGTTTTATTCAATTTTTGCCCACTTTGGAAAATCCTTCACAATTTTCACATTACACATCAACTGTGCTTGATTTTGCTCACTCATCCCGCCCCCCGGCCACTTTTAGCAGGTTTTGGGAAAATCCCCATTTTTGACTTTTTCGACACTACCGTCCCTGTGGCCTTTTAACATTTTTGCCCACTTTGGAAAATCCTTCACAATTTTCACAAAACACCCCAACTGTGCTTGATTTTGCTCGTTTTTCACTCATCCCGCCCCCCGGCCACTTTTAGCAAGTTTTGGGAAAATCCCCATTTTTGACATTTTCGACACTACCGGCCCTGTCGTTTTATTCAATTTTTGCCCACTTTGGAAAATCCTTCACAATTTTCACATTACACATCAACTGTGCTTGATTTTGCTCGCTCATCCCGCCCCCCGGCCACTTTTAGCAGGTTTTGGGAAAATCCCCATTTTTGACTTTTTCGACACTACCGGCCCTGTGGCCTTTTAACATTTTTGCCCACTTTGGAAAATCCTTCACAATTTTCACAAAACGCCCCAACTGTGCTTGATTTTGCTTGTTTTTCACTCAGCCTGTCCCCCGGCCACTTTTAGCAAGTTTTGGGAAAATCCCCATTTTTGACATTTTCGACACTACCGGCCCTGTCGTTTTATTCAATTTTTGCCCGGTTTGGAAAATCCTTCACAATTTTCACATTACACATCAACTGTGCTTGATTTTGCTCACTCATCCCGCCCCCCGGCCACTTTTAGCAAGTTTTGGGAAAATCCCCATTTTTGACTTTTTCGACACTACCGGCCCTGTGGCCTTTTAAAATGTTTGCCCACTTTGGAAAATCCTTCACAATTTTCACAAAATACCCAAACTGTGCTTGATTTTGCTCCTTTCTCACTCATCCCACCCCCCTGGCCCCTTTTAGCAAGGTTTGGGAAAATCCCCATTTTTGACTTTTTCGACACTACCGGACCTGTCATTTTTTTCAAATTTTGCCTGGTTTGGAAAATCCTACACAATTTTCACATTACACATCAACTGTGCTTGATTTTGCTCACTCATCCCGCCCCCCGGCCACTTTTAGCAAGTTTTTGGAAAATCCCCATTTTGGACTTTTTCGACACTACCGTCCCTGTGGCCTTTTAACATTTTTGCCCACTTTGGAAAATCCTTCACAATTTTCACAAAACACCCCAACTGTGCTTGATTTTGCTCGTTTTTCACTCATCCCGCCCCCCGGCCACTTTTAGCAAGTTTTGGGAAAATCCCCATTTTTGACATTTTCGACACTCCCGGCCCTGTCGTTTTATTCAATTTTTGCCCGTTTTGGAAAATCCTTCACAATTTTCACAAAACGCCCCAACAGTGCTTGATTTTGCTCATTTTTCACTCATCCCGCCCCCCGGCCACTTTTAGCAAGTTTTGGGAAAATCCCCATTTTTGACTTTTTCGACACTACCGTCCCTGTGGCCTTTTAACATTTTTGCCCACTTTGGAAAATCCTTCACAATTTTCACAAAACACCCCAACTGTGCTTGATTTTGCTCGTTTTTCACTCATCCCGCCCCCCGGCCACTTTTAGCAAGTTTTGGGAAAATCCCCATTTTTGACATTTTCGACACTACCGGCCCTGTCGTTTTATTCAATTTTTGCCCACTTTGGAAAATCCTTCACAATTTTCACATTACACATCAACTGTGCTTGATTTTGCTCGCTCATCCCGCCCCCCGGCCACTTTTAGCAGGTTTTGGGAAAATCCCCATTTTTGACTTTTTCGACACTACCGGCCCTGTGGCCTTTTAACATTTTTGCCCACTTTGGAAAATCCTTCACAATTTTCACAAAACGCCCCAACTGTGCTTGATTTTGCTTGTTTTTCACTCAGCCTGTCCCCCGGCCACTTTTAGCAAGTTTTGGGAAAATCCCCATTTTTGACATTTTCGACACTACCGGCCCTGTCGTTTTATTCAATTTTTGCCCGGTTTGGAAAATCCTTCACAATTTTCACATTACACATCAACTGTGCTTGATTTTGCTCACTCATCCCGCCCCCCGGCCACTTTTAGCAAGTTTTGGGAAAATCCCCATTTTTGACTTTTTCGACACTACCGGCCCTGTGGCCTTTTAAAATGTTTGCCCACTTTGGAAAATCCTTCACAATTTTCACAAAATACCCAAACTGTGCTTGATTTTGCTCCTTTCTCACTCATCCCACCCCCCTGGCCCCTTTTAGCAAGGTTTGGGAAAATCCCCATTTTTGACTTTTTCGACACTACCGGACCTGTCATTTTTTTCAAATTTTGCCTGGTTTGGAAAATCCTACACAATTTTCACATTACACATCAACTGTGCTTGATTTTGCTCACTCATCCCGCCCCCCGGCCACTTTTAGCAAGTTTTTGGAAAATCCCCATTTTGGACTTTTTCGACACTACCGTCCCTGTGGCCTTTTAAAATTTTTGCCCACTTTGGAAAATCCTTCACAATTTTCACAAAACACCCCAACTGTGCTTGATTTTGCTCGTTTTTCACTCATCCCGCCCCCCGGCCACTTTTAGCAAGTTTTGGGAAAATCCCCATTTTTGACATTTTCGACACTCCCGGCCCTGTCGTTTTATTCAATTTTTGCCCGTTTTGGAAAATCCTTCACAATTTTCACAAAACGCCCCAACAGTGCTTGATTTTGCTCATTTTTCACTCATCCCGCCCCCCGGCCACTTTTAGCAAGTTTTGGGAAAATCCCCATTTTTGACTTTTTCGACACTACCGTCCCTGTGGCCTTTTAACATTTTTGCCCACTTTGGAAAATCCTTCACAATTTTCACAAAACACCCCAACTGTGCTTGATTTTGCTCGTTTTTCACTCATCCCGCCCCCCGGCCACTTTTAGCAAGTTTTGGGAAAATCCCCATTTTTGACTTTTTCGACACTAACGGGCCTGTCGTTTTTTTTTAATTTTTGCCAACTTTGGAAAATCCTTCACAATTTTCACAAAACGCCCCAACTGTGCTTGATTTTGCTCGTTTTTCACTCATCCCACCCCCCGGTCATTTTTAGCAAGTTTTGGGAAAATCCCCATTTTTGACTTTTTCGACACTACCGGCCCTGTCGCCTTTTAACATTTTTGCCCACTTTGGAAAATCCTTCACAATTTTCACAAAACGCCCCAACTGAGCTTGATTTTGCTCATTTTTCACTCATCCCGCCCCCCGGCCACTTTTAGCAAGTTTTGGGAAAATCCCCATTTTTGACTTTTTCGACACTACCGTCCCTGTGGCCTTTTAACATTTTTGCCCACTTTGGAAAATCCTTCACAATTTTCACATTACACATCAACTGTGCTTGATTTTGCTCACTCATCCCACCCCCCGGCCACTTTTAGCAGGTTTTGGGAAAATCCCCATTTTTGACATTTTCGACACTACCGGCCCTGTCGTTTTATTCAATTTTTGCCCGGTTTGGAAAATCCTTCACAATTTTCACATTACACATCAACTGTGCTTGATTTTGCTCACTCATCCCGCCCCCCGGCCACTTTTAGCAAGTTTTGGGAAAATCCCCATTTTTGACTTTTTCGACACTACCGTCCCTGTGGCCTTTTAACATTTTTGCCCACTTTGGAAAATCCTTCACAATTTTCACAAAACACCCCAACTGTGCTTGATTTTGCTCGTTTTTCACTCATCCCGCCCCCCGGCCACTTTTAGCAAGTTTTGGGAAAATCCCCATTTTTGACTTTTTCGACACTACCGGCCCTGTCCTTTTATTCAATTTTTGCCCACTTTGGAAAATCCATCACAATTTTCACATTACACATCAACTGTGCTTGATTTTGCTCATTTTTCACTCATCCCGCCCCCCGGCCACTTTTAGCAAGTTTTGGGAAAATCACCATTTTTGACATTTTCGACATTACCGGCCCTGCCGTTTTATTCAATTTTTGCCCGTTTTGGAAAATCCTTCACAATTTTCACAAAACGCCCCAACTGTGCTTGATTTTGCTCATTTTTCACTCATCCCGCCCCCCGGCCACTTTTAGCAAGTTTTGGGAAAATCCCCATTTTTGACTTTTTCGACACTACCGTCCCTGTGGCCTTTTAACATTTTTGCCCACTTTGGAAAATCCTTCACAATTTTCACAAAACACCCCAACTGTGCTTGATTTTGCTCGTTTTTCACTCATCCCGCCCCCCGGCCACTTTTAGCAAGTTTTGGGAAAATCCCCATTTTTGACATTTTCGACACTACCGGCCCTGTCGTTTTATTCAATTTTTGCCCACTTTGGAAAATCCTTCACAATTTTCACATTACACATCAACTGTGCTTGATTTTGCTCACTCATCCCGCCCCCCGGCCACTTTTAGCAGGTTTTGGGAAAATCCCCATTTTTGACTTTTTCGACACTACCGTCCCTGTGGCCTTTTAACATTTTTGCCCACTTTGGAAAATCCTTCACAATTTTCACAAAACACCCCAACTGTGCTTGATTTTGCTCGTTTTTCACTCATCCCGCCCCCCGGCCACTTTTAGCAAGTTTTGGGAAAATCCCCATTTTTGACATTTTCGACACTACCGGCCCTGTCGTTTTATTCAATTTTTGCCCACTTTGGAAAATCCTTCACAATTTTCACATTACACATCAACTGTGCTTGATTTTGCTCGCTCATCCCGCCCCCCGGCCACTTTTAGCAGGTTTTGGGAAAATCCCCATTTTTGACTTTTTCGACACTACCGGCCCTGTGGCCTTTTAACATTTTTGCCCACTTTGGAAAATCCTTCACAATTTTCACAAAACGCCCCAACTGTGCTTGATTTTGCTTGTTTTTCACTCAGCCTGTCCCCCGGCCACTTTTAGCAAGTTTTGGGAAAATCCCCATTTTTGACATTTTCGACACTACCGGCCCTGTCGTTTTATTCAATTTTTGCCCGGTTTGGAAAATCCTTCACAATTTTCACATTACACATCAACTGTGCTTGATTTTGCTCACTCATCCCGCCCCCCGGCCACTTTTAGCAAGTTTTGGGAAAATCCCCATTTTTGACTTTTTCGACACTACCGTCCCTGTGGCCTTTTAACATTTTTGCCCACTTTGGAAAATCCTTCACAATTTTCACATTACACATCAACTGTGCTTGATTTTGCTCACTCATCCCGCCCCCCGGCCACTTTTAGCAGGTTTTGGGAAAATCCCCATTTTTGAATTTTTCGACACTACCGGCCCTGTGGCCTTTTAACATTTTTGCCCACTTTGGAAAATCCTTCACAATTTTCACATTACACATCAACTGTGCTTGATTTTGCTCACTCATCCCGCCCCCCGGCCACTTTTAGCAAGTTTTGGGAAAATCCCCATTTTTGACTTTTTCGACACTACCGTCCCTGTGGCCTTTTAACATTTTTGCCCACTTTGGAAAATCCTTCACAATTTTCACAAAACACCCCAACTGTGCTTGATTTTGCTCGTTTTTCACTCATCCCGCCCCCCGGCCACTTTTAGCAAGTTTTGGGAAAATCCCCATTTTTGACTTTTTCGACACTACCGGCCCTGTCCTTTTATTCAATTTTTGCCCACTTTGGAAAATCCATCACAATTTTCACATTACACATCAACTGTGCTTGATTTTGCTCATTTTTCACTCATCCCGCCCCCCGGCCACTTTTAGCAAGTTTTGGGAAAATCACCATTTTTGACTTTTTCGACACTAACGGGCCTGTCGTTTTTTTAAAATTTTTGCCAACTTTGGAAAATCCTTCACAATTTTCACAAAACGCCCCAACTGTGCTTGATTTTGCTCGTTTTTCACTCATCCCACCCCCCGGTCATTTTTAGCAAGTTTTGGGAAAATCCCCATTTTTGACTTTTTCGACACTACCGTCCCTGTGGCCTTTTAACATTTTTGCCCACTTTGGAAAATCCTTCACAATTTTCACAAAACACCCCAACTGTGCTTGATTTTGCTCGTTTTTCACTCATCCCGCCCCCCGGCCACTTTTAGCAAGTTTTGGGAAAATCCCCATTTTTGACATTTTCGACACTACCGGCCCTGTCGTTTTATTCAATTTTTGCCCACTTTGGAAAATCCTTCACAATTTTCACATTACACATCAACTGTGCTTGATTTTGCTCACTCATCCCGCCCCCCGGCCACTTTTAGCAGGTTTTGGGAAAATCCCCATTTTTGACATTTTCGACATTACCGGCCCTGCCGTTTTATTCAATTTTTGCCCGTTTTGGAAAATCCTTCACAATTTTCACAAAACGCCCCAACTGTGCTTGATTTTGCTCATTTTTCACTCATCCCGCCCCCCGGCCACTTTTAGCAAGTTTTGGGAAAATCCCCATTTTTGACTTTTTCGACACTACCGTCCCTGTGGCCTTTTAACATTTTTGCCCACTTTGGAAAATCCTTCACAATTTTCACAAAACACCCCAACTGTGCTTGATTTTGCTCGTTTTTCACTCATCCCGCCCCCCGGCCACTTTTAGCAAGTTTTGGGAAAATCCCCATTTTTGACTTTTTCGACACTAACGGGCCTGTCGTTTTTTTTTAATTTTTGCCAACTTTGGAAAATCCTTCACAATTTTCACAAAACGCCCCAACTGTGCTTGATTTTGCTCGTTTTTCACTCATCCCACCCCCCCGGTCATTTTTAGCAAGTTTTGGGAAAATCCCCATTTTTGACTTTTTCGACACTACCGGCCCTGTCGCCTTTTAACATTTTTGCCCACTTTGGAAAATCCTTCACAATTTTCACAAAACGCCCCAACTGAGCTTGATTTTGCTCATTTTTCACTCATCCCGCCCCCCGGCCACTTTTAGCAAGTTTTGGGAAAATCCCCATTTTTGACTTTTTCGACACTACCGTCCCTGTGGCCTTTTAACATTTTTGCCCACTTTGGAAAATCCTTCACAATTTTCACATTACACATCAACTGTGCTTGATTTTGCTCACTCATCCCACCCCCCGGCCACTTTTAGCAGGTTTTGGGAAAATCCCCATTTTTGACATTTTCGACACTACCGGCCCTGTCGTTTTATTCAATTTTTGCCCGGTTTGGAAAATCCTTCACAATTTTCACATTACACATCAACTGTGCTTGATTTTGCTCACTCATCCCGCCCCCCGGCCACTTTTAGCAAGTTTTGGGAAAATCCCCATTTTTGACTTTTTCGACACTACCGTCCCTGTGGCCTTTTAACATTTTTGCCCACTTTGGAAAATCCTTCACAATTTTCACAAAACACCCCAACTGTGCTTGATTTTGCTCGTTTTTCACTCATCCCGCCCCCCGGCCACTTTTAGCAAGTTTTGGGAAAATCCCCATTTTTGACTTTTTCGACACTACCGGCCCTGTCCTTTTATTCAATTTTTGCCCACTTTGGAAAATCCATCACAATTTTCACATTACACATCAACTGTGCTTGATTTTGCTCATTTTTCACTCATCCCGCCCCCCGGCCACTTTTAGCAAGTTTTGGGAAAATCACCATTTTTGACATTTTCGACATTACCGGCCCTGCCGTTTTATTCAATTTTTGCCCGTTTTGGAAAATCCTTCACAATTTTCACAAAACGCCCCAACTGTGCTTGATTTTGCTCATTTTTCACTCATCCCGCCCCCCGGCCACTTTTAGCAAGTTTTGGGAAAATCCCCATTTTTGACTTTCTCGACACTACCGTCCCTGTGGCCTTTTAACATTTTTGCCCACTTTGGAAAATCCTTCACAATTTTCACAAAACACCCCAACTGTGCTTGATTTTGCTCGTTTTTCACTCATCCCGCCCCCCGGCCACTTTTAGCAAGTTTTGGGAAAATCCCCATTTTTGACATTTTCGACACTACCGGCCCTGTCGTTTTATTCAATTTTTGCCCACTTTGGAAAATCCTTCACAATTTTCACATTACACATCAACTGTGCTTGATTTTGCTCACTCATCCCGCCCCCCGGCCACTTTTAGCAGGTTTTGGGAAAATCCCCATTTTTGACTTTTTCGACACTACCGTCCCTGTGGCCTTTTAACATTTTTGCCCACTTTGGAAAATCCTTCACAATTTTCACAAAACACCCCAACTGTGCTTGATTTTGCTCGTTTTTCACTCATCCCGCCCCCCGGCCACTTTTAGCAAGTTTTGGGAAAATCCCCATTTTTGACATTTTCGACACTACCGGCCCTGTCGTTTTATTCAATTTTTGCCCACTTTGGAAAATCCTTCACAATTTTCACATTACACATCAACTGTGCTTGATTTTGCTCGCTCATCCCGCCCCCCGGCCACTTTTAGCAGGTTTTGGGAAAATCCCCATTTTTGACTTTTTCGACACTACCGGCCCTGTGGCCTTTTAACATTTTTGCCCACTTTGGAAAATCCTTCACAATTTTCACAAAACGCCCCAACTGTGCTTGATTTTGCTTGTTTTTCACTCAGCCTGTCCCCCGGCCACTTTTAGCAAGTTTTGGGAAAATCCCCATTTTTGACATTTTCGACACTACCGGCCCTGTCGTTTTATTCAATTTTTGCCCGGTTTGGAAAATCCTTCACAATTTTCACATTACACATCAACTGTGCTTGATTTTGCTCACTCATCCCGCCCCCCGGCCACTTTTAGCAAGTTTTGGGAAAATCCCCATTTTTGACTTTTTCGACACTACCGGCCCTGTGGCCTTTTAAAATGTTTGCCCACTTTGGAAAATCCTTCACAATTTTCACAAAATACCCAAACTGTGCTTGATTTTGCTCCTTTCTCACTCATCCCACCCCCCTGGCCCCTTTTAGCAAGGTTTGGGAAAATCCCCATTTTTGACTTTTTCGACACTACCGGACCTGTCATTTTTTTCAAATTTTGCCTGGTTTGGAAAATCCTACACAATTTTCACATTACACATCAACTGTGCTTGATTTTGCTCACTCATCCCGCCCCCCGGCCACTTTTAGCAAGTTTTTGGAAAATCCCCATTTTGGACTTTTTCGACACTACCGTCCCTGTGGCCTTTTAACATTTTTGCCCACTTTGGAAAATCCTTCACAATTTTCACAAAACACCCCAACTGTGCTTGATTTTGCTCGTTTTTCACTCATCCCGCCCCCCGGCCACTTTTAGCAAGTTTTGGGAAAATCCCCATTTTTGACATTTTCGACACTCCCGGCCCTGTCGTTTTATTCAATTTTTGCCCGTTTTGGAAAATCCTTCACAATTTTCACAAAACGCCCCAACAGTGCTTGATTTTGCTCATTTTTCACTCATCCCGCCCCCCGGCCACTTTTAGCAAGTTTTGGGAAAATCCCCATTTTTGACTTTTTCGACACTACCGTCCCTGTGGCCTTTTAACATTTTTGCCCACTTTGGAAAATCCTTCACAATTTTCACAAAACACCCCAACTGTGCTTGATTTTGCTCGTTTTTCACTCATCCCGCCCCCCGGCCACTTTTAGCAAGTTTTGGGAAAATCCCCATTTTTGACATTTTCGACACTACCGGCCCTGTCGTTTTATTCAATTTTTGCCCACTTTGGAAAATCCTTCACAATTTTCACATTACACATCAACTGTGCTTGATTTTGCTCGCTCATCCCGCCCCCCGGCCACTTTTAGCAGGTTTTGGGAAAATCCCCATTTTTGACTTTTTCGACACTACCGGCCCTGTGGCCTTTTAACATTTTTGCCCACTTTGGAAAATCCTTCACAATTTTCACAAAACGCCCCAACTGTGCTTGATTTTGCTTGTTTTTCACTCAGCCTGTCCCCCGGCCACTTTTAGCAAGTTTTGGGAAAATCCCCATTTTTGACATTTTCGACACTACCGGCCCTGTCGTTTTATTCAATTTTTGCCCGGTTTGGAAAATCCTTCACAATTTTCACATTACACATCAACTGTGCTTGATTTTGCTCACTCATCCCGCCCCCCGGCCACTTTTAGCAAGTTTTGGGAAAATCCCCATTTTTGACTTTTTCGACACTACCGGCCCTGTGGCCTTTTAAAATGTTTGCCCACTTTGGAAAATCCTTCACAATTTTCACAAAATACCCAAACTGTGCTTGATTTTGCTCCTTTCTCACTCATCCCACCCCCCTGGCCCCTTTTAGCAAGGTTTGGGAAAATCCCCATTTTTGACTTTTTCGACACTACCGGACCTGTCATTTTTTTCAAATTTTGCCTGGTTTGGAAAATCCTACACAATTTTCACATTACACATCAACTGTGCTTGATTTTGCTCACTCATCCCGCCCCCCGGCCACTTTTAGCAAGTTTTTGGAAAATCCCCATTTTGGACTTTTTCGACACTACCGTCCCTGTGGCCTTTTAAAATTTTTGCCCACTTTGGAAAATCCTTCACAATTTTCACAAAACACCCCAACTGTGCTTGATTTTGCTCGTTTTTCACTCATCCCGCCCCCCGGCCACTTTTAGCAAGTTTTGGGAAAATCCCCATTTTTGACATTTTCGACACTCCCGGCCCTGTCGTTTTATTCAATTTTTGCCCGTTTTGGAAAATCCTTCACAATTTTCACAAAACGCCCCAACAGTGCTTGATTTTGCTCATTTTTCACTCATCCCGCCCCCCGGCCACTTTTAGCAAGTTTTGGGAAAATCCCCATTTTTGACTTTTTCGACACTACCGTCCCTGTGGCCTTTTAACATTTTTGCCCACTTTGGAAAATCCTTCACAATTTTCACAAAACACCCCAACTGTGCTTGATTTTGCTCGTTTTTCACTCATCCCGCCCCCCGGCCACTTTTAGCAAGTTTTGGGAAAATCCCCATTTTTGACTTTTTCGACACTAACGGGCCTGTCGTTTTTTTTTAATTTTTGCCAACTTTGGAAAATCCTTCACAATTTTCACAAAACGCCCCAACTGTGCTTGATTTTGCTCGTTTTTCACTCATCCCACCCCCCGGTCATTTTTAGCAAGTTTTGGGAAAATCCCCATTTTTGACTTTTTCGACACTACCGGCCCTGTCGCCTTTTAACATTTTTGCCCACTTTGGAAAATCCTTCACAATTTTCACAAAACGCCCCAACTGAGCTTGATTTTGCTCATTTTTCACTCATCCCGCCCCCCGGCCACTTTTAGCAAGTTTTGGGAAAATCCCCATTTTTGACTTTTTCGACACTACCGTCCCTGTGGCCTTTTAACATTTTTGCCCACTTTGGAAAATCCTTCACAATTTTCACATTACACATCAACTGTGCTTGATTTTGCTCACTCATCCCACCCCCCGGCCACTTTTAGCAGGTTTTGGGAAAATCCCCATTTTTGACATTTTCGACACTACCGGCCCTGTCGTTTTATTCAATTTTTGCCCGGTTTGGAAAATCCTTCACAATTTTCACATTACACATCAACTGTGCTTGATTTTGCTCACTCATCCCGCCCCCCGGCCACTTTTAGCAAGTTTTGGGAAAATCCCCATTTTTGACTTTTTCGACACTACCGTCCCTGTGGCCTTTTAACATTTTTGCCCACTTTGGAAAATCCTTCACAATTTTCACAAAACACCCCAACTGTGCTTGATTTTGCTCGTTTTTCACTCATCCCGCCCCCCGGCCACTTTTAGCAAGTTTTGGGAAAATCCCCATTTTTGACTTTTTCGACACTACCGGCCCTGTCCTTTTATTCAATTTTTGCCCACTTTGGAAAATCCATCACAATTTTCACATTACACATCAACTGTGCTTGATTTTGCTCATTTTTCACTCATCCCGCCCCCCGGCCACTTTTAGCAAGTTTTGGGAAAATCACCATTTTTGACATTTTCGACATTACCGGCCCTGCCGTTTTATTCAATTTTTGCCCGTTTTGGAAAATCCTTCACAATTTTCACAAAACGCCCCAACTGTGCTTGATTTTGCTCATTTTTCACTCATCCCGCCCCCCGGCCACTTTTAGCAAGTTTTGGGAAAATCCCCATTTTTGACTTTTTCGACACTACCGTCCCTGTGGCCTTTTAACATTTTTGCCCACTTTGGAAAATCCTTCACAATTTTCACAAAACACCCCAACTGTGCTTGATTTTGCTCGTTTTTCACTCATCCCGCCCCCCGGCCACTTTTAGCAAGTTTTGGGAAAATCCCCATTTTTGACATTTTCGACACTACCGGCCCTGTCGTTTTATTCAATTTTTGCCCACTTTGGAAAATCCTTCACAATTTTCACATTACACATCAACTGTGCTTGATTTTGCTCACTCATCCCGCCCCCCGGCCACTTTTAGCAGGTTTTGGGAAAATCCCCATTTTTGACTTTTTCGACACTACCGTCCCTGTGGCCTTTTAACATTTTTGCCCACTTTGGAAAATCCTTCACAATTTTCACAAAACACCCCAACTGTGCTTGATTTTGCTCGTTTTTCACTCATCCCGCCCCCCGGCCACTTTTAGCAAGTTTTGGGAAAATCCCCATTTTTGACATTTTCGACACTACCGGCCCTGTCGTTTTATTCAATTTTTGCCCACTTTGGAAAATCCTTCACAATTTTCACATTACACATCAACTGTGCTTGATTTTGCTCGCTCATCCCGCCCCCCGGCCACTTTTAGCAGGTTTTGGGAAAATCCCCATTTTTGACTTTTTCGACACTACCGGCCCTGTGGCCTTTTAACATTTTTGCCCACTTTGGAAAATCCTTCACAATTTTCACAAAACGCCCCAACTGTGCTTGATTTTGCTTGTTTTTCACTCAGCCTGTCCCCCGGCCACTTTTAGCAAGTTTTGGGAAAATCCCCATTTTTGACATTTTCGACACTACCGGCCCTGTCGTTTTATTCAATTTTTGCCCGGTTTGGAAAATCCTTCACAATTTTCACATTACACATCAACTGTGCTTGATTTTGCTCACTCATCCCGCCCCCCGGCCACTTTTAGCAAGTTTTGGGAAAATCCCCATTTTTGACTTTTTCGACACTACCGGCCCTGTGGCCTTTTAAAATGTTTGCCCACTTTGGAAAATCCTTCACAATTTTCACAAAATACCCAAACTGTGCTTGATTTTGCTCCTTTCTCACTCATCCCACCCCCCTGGCCCCTTTTAGCAAGGTTTGGGAAAATCCCCATTTTTGACTTTTTCGACACTACCGGACCTGTCATTTTTTTCAAATTTTGCCTGGTTTGGAAAATCCTACACAATTTTCACATTACACATCAACTGTGCTTGATTTTGCTCACTCATCCCGCCCCCCGGCCACTTTTAGCAAGTTTTTGGAAAATCCCCATTTTGGACTTTTTCGACACTACCGTCCCTGTGGCCTTTTAACATTTTTGCCCACTTTGGAAAATCCTTCACAATTTTCACAAAACACCCCAACTGTGCTTGATTTTGCTCGTTTTTCACTCATCCCGCCCCCCGGCCACTTTTAGCAAGTTTTGGGAAAATCCCCATTTTTGACATTTTCGACACTCCCGGCCCTGTCGTTTTATTCAATTTTTGCCCGTTTTGGAAAATCCTTCACAATTTTCACAAAACGCCCCAACAGTGCTTGATTTTGCTCATTTTTCACTCATCCCGCCCCCCGGCCACTTTTAGCAAGTTTTGGGAAAATCCCCATTTTTGACTTTTTCGACACTAACGGGCCTGTCGTTTTTTTTTAATTTTTGCCAACTTTGGAAAATCCTTCACAATTTTCACAAAACGCCCCAACTGTGCTTGATTTTGCTCGTTTTTCACTCATCCCACCTCCCGGTCATTTTTAGCAAGTTTTGGGAAAATCCCCATTTTTGACTTTTTCGACACTACCGGCCCTGTCGCCTTTTAAAATGTTTGCCCACTTTGGAAAATCCTTCACAATTTTCACAAAATACCCAAACTGTGCTTGATTTTGCTCCTTTCTCACTCATCCCACCCCCCTGGCCCCTTTTAGCAAGGTTTGGGAAAATCCCCATTTTTGACTTTTTCGACACTACCGGACCTGTCATTTTTTTCAAATTTTGCCTGGTTTGGAAAATCCTACACAATTTTCACATTACACATCAACTGTGCTTGATTTTGCTCACTCATCCCGCCCCCCGGCCACTTTTAGCAAGTTTTTGGAAAATCCCCATTTTGGACTTTTTCGACACTACCGGCCCTGTCCTCATTTAACATTTTTGCCCACTTTGGAAAATCCTTCACAATTTTCACAAAACGCCCCAACTGTGCTTGATTTTGCTCATTTTTCACTCATCCCGCCCCCGGCCACTTTTAGCAAGTTTTGGGAAAATCCCCATTTTTGACTTTTTCGACACTACCGTCCCTGTGGCCTTTTAACATTTTTGCCCACTTTGGAAAATCCTTCACAATTTTCACAAAACACCCCAACTGTGCTTGATTTTGCTCGTTTTTCACTCATCCCGCCCCCCGGCCACTTTTAGCAAGTTTTGGGAAAATCCCCATTTTTGACATTTTCGACACTCCCGGCCCTGTCGTTTTATTCAATTTTTGCCCGTTTTGGAAAATCCTTCACAATTTTCACAAAACGCCCCAACAGTGCTTGATTTTGCTCATTTTTCACTCATCCCGCCCCCCGGCCACTTTTAGCAAGTTTTGGGAAAATCCCCATTTTTGACTTTTTCGACACTAACGGGCCTGTCGTTTTTTTTTAATTTTTGCCAACTTTGGAAAATCCTTCACAATTTTCACAAAACGCCCCAACTGTGCTTGATTTTGCTCGTTTTTCACTCATCCCACCTCCCGGTCATTTTTAGCAAGTTTTGGGAAAATCCCCATTTTTGACTTTTTCGACACTACCGGCCCTGTCGCCTTTTAACATTTTTGCCCACTTTGGAAAATCCTTCACAATTTTCACAAAACACCCCAACTGTGCTTGATTTTGCTCGTTTTTCACTCATCCCGCCCCCCGGCCACTTTTAGCAAGTTTTGGGAAAATCCCCATTTTTGACATTTTCGACACTACCGGCCCTGTCGTTTTATTCAATTTTTGCCCACTTTGGAAAATCCTTCACAATTTTCACATTACACATCAACTGTGCTTGATTTTGCTCACTCATCCCGCCCCCCGGCCACTTTTAGCAGGTTTTGGGAAAATCCCCATTTTTGACTTTTTCGACACTACCGGCCCTGTGGCCTTTTAACATTTTTGCCCACTTTGGAAAATCCTTCACAATTTTCACAAAACGCCCCAACTGTGCTTGATTTTGCTTGTTTTTCACTCAGCCTGTCCCCCGGCCACTTTTAGCAAGTTTTGGGAAAATCCCCATTTTTGACATTTTCGACACTACCGGCCCTGTCGTTTTATTCAATTTTTGCCCGGTTTGGAAAATCCTTCACAATTTTCACATTACACATCAACTGTGCTTGATTTTGCTCACTCATCCCGCCCCCCGGCCACTTTTAGCAAGTTTTGGGAAAATCCCCATTTTTGACTTTTTCGACACTACCGGCCCTGTGGCCTTTTAAAATGTTTGCCCACTTTGGAAAATCCTTCACAATTTTCACAAAATACCCAAACTGTGCTTGATTTTGCTCCTTTCTCACTCATCCCACCCCCCTGGCCCCTTTTAGCAAGGTTTGGGAAAATCCCCATTTTTGACTTTTTCGACACTACCGGACCTGTCGTTTTTTTCAAATTTTGCCTGGTTTGGAAAATCCTACACAATTTTCACATTACACATCAACTGTGCTTGATTTTGCTCACTCATCCCGCCCCCCGGCCACTTTTAGCAAGTTTTTGGAAAATCCCCATTTTTGACTTTTTCGACACTACCGGCCCTGTCCTCATTTAACATTTTTGCCCACTTTGGAAAATCCTTCACAATTTTCACAAAACGCCCCAACTGTGCTTGATTTTGCTCATTTTTCACTCATCCCGCCCCCCGGCCACTTTTAGCAAGTTTTGGGAAAATCCCCATTTTTGACTTTTTCGACACTACCGTCCCTGTGGCCTTTTAACATTTTTGCCCACTTTGGAAAATCCTTCACAATTTTCACAAAATACCCAAACTGTGCTTGATTTTGCTCGTTTTTCACTCATCCCGCCCCCCGGCCACTTTTAGCAAATTTTGGGAAAATCCCCATTTTTGACATTTTCGACACTACCGGCCCTGTCGTTTTATTCAATTTTTGCCCGGTTTGGAAAATCCTTCACAATTTTCACATTACACATCAACTGTGCTTGATTTTGCTCACTCATCCCGCCCCCCGGCCACTTTTAGCAGGTTTTGGGAAAATCCCCATTTTTGACTTTTTCGACACTTACCGGCCCTGTCCTCATTTAACATTTTTGCCCACTTTGGAAAATCCTTCACAATGTTCACAAAACGCCCCAACTGTGCTTGATTTTGCTCGTTTTTCACTCATCCCGCCCCCCGGCCACTTTTAGCAAGTTTTGGGAAAATCCCCATTTTTGACTTTTTCGACACTACCGTCCCTGTCGTTTTATTCAATTTTTGCCCGTTTTGGAAAATCCTTCACAATTTTCACAAAACGCCCCAACTGTGCTTGATTTTGCTCATTTTTCACTCATCCCGCCCCCCGGCCACTTTTAGCAAGTTTTGGGAAAATCCCCATTTTTGACTTTCTCGACACTAACGGGCCTGTCGTTTTTTTTTAAATTTTTGCCAACTTTGGAAAATCCTTCACAATTTTCACAAAACGCCCCAACTGTGCTTGATTTTGCTCGTTTTTCACTCATCCCACCCCCCGGTCATTTTTAGCAAGTTTTGGGAAAATCCCCATTTTTGACTTTTTCGACACTACCGGCCCTGTCGCCTTTTAACATTTTTGCCCACTTTGGAAAATCCTTCACAATTTTCACAAAACGCCCCAACTATGCTTGATTTTGCTCATTTTTCACTCATCCCGCCCCCCGGCCACTTTTAGCAAGTTTTGGGAAAATCCCCATTTTTGACTTTTTCGACACTACCGTCCCTGTGGCCTTTTAACATTTTTGCCCACTTAGGAAAATCCTTCACAATTTTCACAAAACACCCCAACTGTGCTTGATTTTGCTCGTTTTTCACTCATCCCGCCCCCCGGCCACTTTTAGCAAGTTTTGGGAAAATCCCCATTTTTGACTTTTTCGACACTAACGGGCCTGTCGTTTTTTTTTAAATTTTTGCCAACTTTGGAAAATCCTTCACAATTTTCACAAAACGCCCCAACTGTGCTTGATTTTGCTCGTTTTTCACTCATCCCACCCCCCGGTCATTTTTAGCAAGTTTTGGGAAAATCCCCATTTTTGACATTTTCGACACTACCGGCCCTGTCGTTTTATTCAATTTTTGCCCACTTTGGAAAATCCTTCACAATTTTCACATTACACATTAACTGTGCTTGATTTTGCTCACTCATCCCGCCCCCCGGCCACTTTTAGCAAGTTTTGGGAAAATCCCCATTTTTGACTTTTTCGACACTACCGGCCCTGTGTCCTTTTAACATTTTTGCCCACTTTGGAAAATCCTTCACAATTTTCACAAAACGCCCCAACTGTGCTTGATTTTGCTCATTTTTCACTCATCCCGCCCCCCGGCCACTTTTAGCAGGTTTTGGGAAAATCCCCATTTTTGACTTTTTCGACACTACCGTCCCTGTGGCCTTTTAACATTTTTGCCCACTTTGGAAAATCCTTCACAATTTTCACAAAACACCCCAACTGTGCTTGATTTTGCTCGTTTTTCACTCATCCCGCCCCCCGGCCACTTTTAGCAAGTTTTGGGAAAATCCCCATTTTTGACATTTTCGACACTACCGGCCCTGTCGTTTTATTCAATTTTTGCCCGTTTTGGAAAATCCTTCACAATTTTCACATTACACATCAACTGTGCTTGATTTTGCTCACTCATCCCGCCCCCCGGCCACTTTTAGCAGGTTTTCGGAAAATCCCCATTTTTGACTTTTTCGACACTACCGGCCCTGTGGCCTTTTAACATTTTTGCCCACTTTGGAAGATCCTTCACAATTTTCACAAAACGCCCCAACTGTGCTTGATTTTGCTCGTTTTTCACTCAGCCTGTCCCCCGGCCACTTTTAGCAAGTTTTGGGAAAATCCCCATTTTTGACATTTTCGACACTACCAGCCCTGTCGTTTTATTCAATTTTTGCCCGGTTTGGAAAATCCTTCACAATTTTCACATTACACATCAACTGTGCTTGATTTTGCTCACTCATCCCGCCCCCCGGCCACTTTTAGCAAGTTTTGGGAAAATCCCCATTTTTGACTTTTTCGACACTACCGGCCCTGTGGCCTTTTAAAATGTTTGCCCACTTTGGAAAATCCTTCACAATTTTCACAAAATACCCAAACTGTGCTTGATTTTGCTCGTTTTTCACTCATCCCGCCCCCCGGCCACTTTTAGCAAGTTTTGGGAAAATCCCCATTTTTGACATTTTCGACACTCCCGGCCCTGTCGTTTTATTCAATTTTTGCCCGTTTTGGAAAATCCTTCACAATTTTCACAAAACGCCCCAACAGTGCTTGATTTTGCTCATTTTTCACTCATCCCGCCCCCCGGCCACTTTTAGCAAGTTTTGGGAAAATCCCCATTTTTGACTTTTTCGACACTAACGGGCCTGTCGTTTTTTTTTAATTTTTGCCAACTTTGGAAAATCCTTCACAATTTTCACAAAACGCCCCAACTGTGCTTGATTTTGCTCGTTTTTCACTCATCCCACCTCCCGGTCATTTTTAGCAAGTTTTGGGAAAATCCCCATTTTTGACTTTTTCGACACTACCGGCCCTGTCGCCTTTTAACATTTTTGCCCACTTTGGAAAATCCTTCACAATTTTCACAAAACACCCCAACTGTGCTTGATTTTGCTCGTTTTTCACTCATCCCGCCCCCCGGCCACTTTTAGCAAGTTTTGGGAAAATCCCCATTTTTGACATTTTCGACACTACCGGCCCTGTCGTTTTATTCAATTTTTGCCCACTTTGGAAAATCCTTCACAATTTTCACATTACACATCAACTGTGCTTGATTTTGCTCACTCATCCCGCCCCCCGGCCACTTTTAGCAGGTTTTGGGAAAATCCCCATTTTTGACTTTTTCGACACTACCGGCCCTGTGGCCTTTTAACATTTTTGCCCACTTTGGAAAATCCTTCACAATTTTCACAAAACGCCCCAACTGTGCTTGATTTTGCTTGTTTTTCACTCAGCCTGTCCCCCGGCCACTTTTAGCAAGTTTTGGGAAAATCCCCATTTTTGACATTTTCGACACTACCGGCCCTGTCGTTTTATTCAATTTTTGCCCGGTTTGGAAAATCCTTCACAATTTTCACATTACACATCAACTGTGCTTGATTTTGCTCACTCATCCCGCCCCCCGGCCACTTTTAGCAGGTTTTGGGAAAATCCCCATTTTTGACATTTTCGACACTACCGGCCCTGTGGCCTTTTAAAATGTTTGCCCACTTTGGAAAATCCTTCACAATTTTCACAAAATACCCAAACTGTGCTTGATTTTGCTCCTTTCTCACTCATCCCACCCCCCTGGCCCCTTTTAGCAAGGTTTGGGAAAATCCCCATTTTTGACTTTTTCGACACTACCGGACCTGTCGTTTTTTTCAAATTTTGCCTGGTTTGGAAAATCCTACACAATTTTCACATTACACATCAACTGTGCTTGATTTTGCTCACTCATCCCGCCCCCCGGCCACTTTTAGCAAGTTTTTGGAAAATCCCCATTTTTGACTTTTTCGACACTACCGGCCCTGTCCTCATTTAACATTTTTGCCCACTTTGGAAAATCCTTCACAATTTTCACAAAACGCCCCAACTGTGCTTGATTTTGCTCATTTTTCACTCATCCCGCCCCCCGGCCACTTTTAGCAAGTTTTGGGAAAATCCCCATTTTTGACTTTTTCGACACTACCGTCCCTGTGGCCTTTTAACATTTTTGCCCACTTTGGAAAATCCTTCACAATTTTCACAAAATACCCAAACTGTGCTTGATTTTGCTCGTTTTTCACTCATCCCGCCCCCCGGCCACTTTTAGCAAATTTTGGGAAAATCCCCATTTTTGACATTTTCGACACTACCGGCCCTGTCGTTTTATTCAATTTTTGCCCGGTTTGGAAAATCCTTCACAATTTTCACATTACACATCAACTGTGCTTGATTTTGCTCACTCATCCCGCCCCCCGGCCACTTTTAGCAGGTTTTGGGAAAATCCCCATTTTTGACTTTTTCGACACTACCGGCCCTGTCCTCATTTAACATTTTTGCCCACTTTGGAAAATCCTTCACAATTTTCACAAAACGCCCCAACTATGCTTGATTTTGCTCATTTTTCACTCATCCCGCCCCCCGGCCACTTTTAGCAAGTTTTGGGAAAATCCCCATTTTTGACTTTTTCGACACTACCGTCCCTGTGGCCTTTTAACATTTTTGCCCACTTAGGAAAATCCTTCACAATTTTCACAAAACACCCCAACTGTGCTTGATTTTGCTCGTTTTTCACTCATCCCGCCCCCCGGCCACTTTTAGCAAGTTTTGGGAAAATCCCCATTTTTGACTTTTTCGACACTAACGGGCCTGTCG
This sequence comes from Scomber scombrus, assembly GCF_963691925.1. Taxonomy (NCBI): domain Eukaryota; kingdom Metazoa; phylum Chordata; class Actinopteri; order Scombriformes; family Scombridae; genus Scomber; species Scomber scombrus. The sequence goes on along the minus strand of NW_026910261.1, from coordinate 59,697 downwards.
TTTTTTTTTAAATTTTTGCCAACTTTGGAAAATCCTTCACAATTTTCACAAAACGCCCCAACTGTGCTTGATTTTGCTCGTTTTTCACTCATCCCACCCCCCGGTCATTTTTAGCAAGTTTTGGGAAAATCCCCATTTTTGACATTTTCGACACTACCGGCCCTGTCGTTTTATTCAATTTTTGCCCACTTTGGAAAATCCTTCACAATTTTCACATTACACATTAACTGTGCTTGATTTTGCTCACTCATCCCGCCCCCCGGCCACTTTTAGCAAGTTTTGGGAAAATCCCCATTTTTGACTTTTTCGACACTACCGGCCCTGTGTCCTTTTAACATTTTTGCCCACTTTGGAAAATCCTTCACAATTTTCACAAAACGCCCCAACTGTGCTTGATTTTGCTCATTTTTCACTCATCCCGCCCCCCGGCCACTTTTAGCAGGTTTTGGGAAAATCCCCATTTTTGACTTTTTCGACACTACCGTCCCTGTGGCCTTTTAACATTTTTGCCCACTTTGGAAAATCCTTCACAATTTTCACAAAACACCCCAACTGTGCTTGATTTTGCTCGTTTTTCACTCATCCCGCCCCCCGGCCACTTTTAGCAAGTTTTGGGAAAATCCCCATTTTTGACATTTTCGACACTACCGGCCCTGTCGTTTTATTCAATTTTTGCCCGTTTTGGAAAATCCTTCACAATTTTCACATTACACATCAACTGTGCTTGATTTTGCTCACTCATCCCGCCCCCCGGCCACTTTTAGCAGGTTTTCGGAAAATCCCCATTTTTGACTTTTTCGACACTACCGGCCCTGTGGCCTTTTAACATTTTTGCCCACTTTGGAAGATCCTTCACAATTTTCACAAAACGCCCCAACTGTGCTTGATTTTGCTCGTTTTTCACTCAGCCTGTCCCCCGGCCACTTTTAGCAAGTTTTGGGAAAATCCCCATTTTTGACATTTTCGACACTACCAGCCCTGTCGTTTTATTCAATTTTTGCCCGGTTTGGAAAATCCTTCACAATTTTCACATTACACATCAACTGTGCTTGATTTTGCTCACTCATCCCGCCCCCCGGCCACTTTTAGCAAGTTTTGGGAAAATCCCCATTTTTGACTTTTTCGACACTACCGGCCCTGTGGCCTTTTAAAATGTTTGCCCACTTTGGAAAATCCTTCACAATTTTCACAAAATACCCAAACTGTGCTTGATTTTGCTCGTTTTTCACTCATCCCGCCCCCCGGCCACTTTTAGCAAGTTTTGGGAAAATCCCCATTTTTGACATTTTCGACACTCCCGGCCCTGTCGTTTTATTCAATTTTTGCCCGTTTTGGAAAATCCTTCACAATTTTCACAAAACGCCCCAACAGTGCTTGATTTTGCTCATTTTTCACTCATCCCGCCCCCCGGCCACTTTTAGCAAGTTTTGGGAAAATCCCCATTTTTGACTTTTTCGACACTAACGGGCCTGTCGTTTTTTTTTAATTTTTGCCAACTTTGGAAAATCCTTCACAATTTTCACAAAACGCCCCAACTGTGCTTGATTTTGCTCGTTTTTCACTCATCCCACCTCCCGGTCATTTTTAGCAAGTTTTGGGAAAATCCCCATTTTTGACTTTTTCGACACTACCGGCCCTGTCGCCTTTTAACATTTTTGCCCACTTTGGAAAATCCTTCACAATTTTCACAAAACACCCCAACTGTGCTTGATTTTGCTCGTTTTTCACTCATCCCGCCCCCCGGCCACTTTTAGCAAGTTTTGGGAAAATCCCCATTTTTGACATTTTCGACACTACCGGCCCTGTCGTTTTATTCAATTTTTGCCCACTTTGGAAAATCCTTCACAATTTTCACATTACACATCAACTGTGCTTGATTTTGCTCACTCATCCCGCCCCCCGGCCACTTTTAGCAGGTTTTGGGAAAATCCCCATTTTTGACTTTTTCGACACTACCGGCCCTGTGGCCTTTTAACATTTTTGCCCACTTTGGAAAATCCTTCACAATTTTCACAAAACGCCCCAACTGTGCTTGATTTTGCTTGTTTTTCACTCAGCCTGTCCCCCGGCCACTTTTAGCAAGTTTTGGGAAAATCCCCATTTTTGACATTTTCGACACTACCGGCCCTGTCGTTTTATTCAATTTTTGCCCGGTTTGGAAAATCCTTCACAATTTTCACATTACACATCAACTGTGCTTGATTTTGCTCACTCATCCCGCCCCCCGGCCACTTTTAGCAGGTTTTGGGAAAATCCCCATTTTTGACATTTTCGACACTACCGGCCCTGTGGCCTTTTAAAATGTTTGCCCACTTTGGAAAATCCTTCACAATTTTCACAAAATACCCAAACTGTGCTTGATTTTGCTCCTTTCTCACTCATCCCACCCCCCTGGCCCCTTTTAGCAAGGTTTGGGAAAATCCCCATTTTTGACTTTTTCGACACTACCGGACCTGTCGTTTTTTTCAAATTTTGCCTGGTTTGGAAAATCCTACACAATTTTCACATTACACATCAACTGTGCTTGATTTTGCTCACTCATCCCGCCCCCCGGCCACTTTTAGCAAGTTTTTGGAAAATCCCCATTTTTGACTTTTTCGACACTACCGGCCCTGTCCTCATTTAACATTTTTGCCCACTTTGGAAAATCCTTCACAATTTTCACAAAACGCCCCAACTGTGCTTGATTTTGCTCATTTTTCACTCATCCCGCCCCCCGGCCACTTTTAGCAAGTTTTGGGAAAATCCCCATTTTTGACTTTTTCGACACTACCGTCCCTGTGGCCTTTTAACATTTTTGCCCACTTTGGAAAATCCTTCACAATTTTCACAAAATACCCAAACTGTGCTTGATTTTGCTCGTTTTTCACTCATCCCGCCCCCCGGCCACTTTTAGCAAATTTTGGGAAAATCCCCATTTTTGACATTTTCGACACTACCGGCCCTGTCGTTTTATTCAATTTTTGCCCGGTTTGGAAAATCCTTCACAATTTTCACATTACACATCAACTGTGCTTGATTTTGCTCACTCATCCCGCCCCCCGGCCACTTTTAGCAGGTTTTGGGAAAATCCCCATTTTTGACTTTTTCGACACTTACCGGCCCTGTCCTCATTTAACATTTTTGCCCACTTTGGAAAATCCTTCACAATGTTCACAAAACGCCCCAACTGTGCTTGATTTTGCTCGTTTTTCACTCATCCCGCCCCCCGGCCACTTTTAGCAAGTTTTGGGAAAATCCCCATTTTTGACTTTTTCGACACTACCGTCCCTGTCGTTTTATTCAATTTTTGCCCGTTTTGGAAAATCCTTCACAATTTTCACAAAACGCCCCAACTGTGCTTGATTTTGCTCATTTTTCACTCATCCCGCCCCCCGGCCACTTTTAGCAAGTTTTGGGAAAATCCCCATTTTTGACTTTCTCGACACTAACGGGCCTGTCGTTTTTTTTTAAATTTTTGCCAACTTTGGAAAATCCTTCACAATTTTCACAAAACGCCCCAACTGTGCTTGATTTTGCTCGTTTTTCACTCATCCCACCCCCCGGTCATTTTTAGCAAGTTTTGGGAAAATCCCCATTTTTGACTTTTTCGACACTACCGGCCCTGTCGCCTTTTAACATTTTTGCCCACTTTGGAAAATCCTTCACAATTTTCACAAAACGCCCCAACTATGCTTGATTTTGCTCATTTTTCACTCATCCCGCCCCCCGGCCACTTTTAGCAAGTTTTGGGAAAATCCCCATTTTTGACTTTTTCGACACTACCGTCCCTGTGGCCTTTTAACATTTTTGCCCACTTAGGAAAATCCTTCACAATTTTCACAAAACACCCCAACTGTGCTTGATTTTGCTCGTTTTTCACTCATCCCGCCCCCCGGCCACTTTTAGCAAGTTTTGGGAAAATCCCCATTTTTGACTTTTTCGACACTAACGGGCCTGTCGTTTTTTTTTAAATTTTTGCCAACTTTGGAAAATCCTTCACAATTTTCACAAAACGCCCCAACTGTGCTTGATTTTGCTCGTTTTTCACTCATCCCACCCCCCGGTCATTTTTAGCAAGTTTTGGGAAAATCCCCATTTTTGACATTTTCGACACTACCGGCCCTGTCGTTTTATTCAATTTTTGCCCACTTTGGAAAATCCTTCACAATTTTCACATTACACATTAACTGTGCTTGATTTTGCTCACTCATCCCGCCCCCCGGCCACTTTTAGCAAGTTTTGGGAAAATCCCCATTTTTGACTTTTTCGACACTACCGGCCCTGTGTCCTTTTAACATTTTTGCCCACTTTGGAAAATCCTTCACAATTTTCACAAAACGCCCCAACTGTGCTTGATTTTGCTCATTTTTCACTCATCCCGCCCCCCGGCCACTTTTAGCAGGTTTTGGGAAAATCCCCATTTTTGACTTTTTCGACACTACCGTCCCTGTGGCCTTTTAACATTTTTGCCCACTTTGGAAAATCCTTCACAATTTTCACAAAACACCCCAACTGTGCTTGATTTTGCTCGTTTTTCACTCATCCCGCCCCCCGGCCACTTTTAGCAAGTTTTGGGAAAATCCCCATTTTTGACATTTTCGACACTACCGGCCCTGTCGTTTTATTCAATTTTTGCCCGTTTTGGAAAATCCTTCACAATTTTCACATTACACATCAACTGTGCTTGATTTTGCTCACTCATCCCGCCCCCCGGCCACTTTTAGCAGGTTTTCGGAAAATCCCCATTTTTGACTTTTTCGACACTACCGGCCCTGTGGCCTTTTAACATTTTTGCCCACTTTGGAAGATCCTTCACAATTTTCACAAAACGCTGGGGCGTTTTGTGAAAATTGTGAAGGATCTTCCAAAGTGGGCAAAAATGTGCTTGATTTTGCTCGTTTTTCACTCAGCCTGTCCCCCGGCCACTTTTAGCAAGTTTTGGGAAAATCCCCATTTTTGACATTTTCGACACTACCAGCCCTGTCGTTTTATTCAATTTTTGCCCGGTTTGGAAAATCCTTCACAATTTTCACATTACACATCAACTGTGCTTGATTTTGCTCACTCATCCCGCCCCCCGGCCACTTTTAGCAAGTTTTGGGAAAATCCCCATTTTTGACTTTTTCGACACTACCGGCCCTGTGGCCTTTTAAAATGTTTGCCCACTTTGGAAAATCCTTCACAATTTTCACAAAATACCCAAACTGTGCTTGATTTTGCTCCTTTCTCACTCATCCCGCCCCCCTGGCCCCTTTTAGCAAGGTTTGGGAAAATCCCCATTTTTGACTTTTTCGACACTACCGGACCTGTCGTTTTTTTCAAATTTTACCTGGTTTGGAAAATCCTACACAATTTTCACATTACACATCAACTGTGCTTGATTTTGCTCACTCATCCCGCCCCCCGGCCACTTTTAGCAGGTTTTGGGAAAATCCCCATTTTTGACTTTTTCGACACTACCGGCCCTGTCGCCTTTTAACATTTTTGCCCACTTTGGTAAATCCTTCACAATTTTCACAAAACGCCCCAACTGTGCTTGATTTTGCTCGTTTTTCACTCATCCCGCCCCCCGGCCACTTTTAGCAAATTTAGGGAATATCCCCATTTTTGACTTTTTCGACACTACCGGCCCTATCGTTTTTGAACATTTTTGCCCACTTTGGAAAATCCTTCACAATTTTCACAAAACGCCCCAACTGTGCTTGATTTTGCTCGTTTTTTACTCAGCCTGTCCCCCGGCCACTTTTAGCAAGTTTTGGGAAAATCCCCATTTTTGACATTTTCGACACTACCGGCCCTGTCGTTTTATTCAATTTTTGCCCGGTTTGGAAAATCCTTCACAATTTTCACATTACACATCAACTGTGCTTGATTTTGCTCACTCATCCCGCCCCCCGGCCACTTTTAGCAGGTTTTGGGAAAATCCCCATTTTTGACTTTTTCGACACTTACCGGCCCTGTCACCTTTTAAAATTTTTGCCCACTTTGGAAAATCCTTCACAATTTTCACAAAACGCCCCAACTGTGCTTGATTTTGCTCATTTTTCACTCATCCCGCCCCCCGGCCACTTTTAGCAAGTTTTGGGAAAATCCCCATTTTTGACTTTCTCGACACTAACGGGCCTGTCGTTTTTTTTTTATTTTTGCCAACTTTGGAAAATCCTTCACAATTTTCACAAAACACCCCAACTGTGCTTGATTTTGCTCGTTTTTCACTCATCCCACCCCCCGGTCATTTTTAGCAAGTTTTGGGAAAATCCCCATTTTTGACTTTTTCGACACTACCGTCCCTGTGGCCTTTTAACATTTTTGCCCACTTTGGAAAATCCTTCACAATTTTCACAAAACACCCCAACTGTGCTTGATTTTGCTCGTTTTTCACTCATCCCGCCCCCCGGCCACTTTTAGCAAGTTTTGGGAAAATCCCCATTTTTGACATTTTCGACACTACCGGCCCTGTCGTTTTATTCAAATTTTGCCCGTTTTGGAAAATCCTTCACAATTTTCACATTACACATCAACTGTGCTTGATTTTGCTCACTCATCCCGCCCCCCGGCCACTTTTAGCAGGTTTTGGGAAAATCCCCATTTTTGACTTTTTCGACACTACCGGCCCTGTGGCCTTTTAACATTTTTGCCCACTTTGGAAAATCCTTCACAATTTTCACAAAACGCCCCAACTGTGCTTGATTTTGCTCGTTTTTCACTCAGCCTGTCCCCCCGGCCACTTTTAGCAAGTTTTGGGAAAATCCCCATTTTTGACATTTTCGACACTACCGGCCCTGTCGTTTTATTCAATTTTTGCCCGGTTTGGAAAATCATTCACAATTTTCACATTACACATCAACTGTGCTTGATTTTGCTCACTCATCCCACCCCCCGGCCACTTTTAGCAAGTTTTGGGAAAATCCCCATTTTTGACTTTTTCGACACTACCGGCCCTGTGGCCTTTTAAAATGTTTGCCCACTTTGGAAAATCCTTCACAATTTTCACAAAATACCCAAACTGTGCTTGATTTTGCTCCTTTCTCACTCATCCCGCCCCCCTGGCCCCTTTTAGCAAGGTTTGGGAAAATCCCCATTTTTGACTTTTTCGACACTACCGGACCTGTCGTTTTTTTCAAATTTTGCCTGGTTTGGAAAATCCTACACAATTTTCACATTACACATCAACTGTGCTTGATTTTGCTCACTCATCCCGCCCCCCGGCCACTTTTAGCAGGTTTTGGGAAAATCCCCAATTTTGACTTTTTCGACACTACCGGCCCTGTCGCCTTTTAACATTTTTGCCCACTTTGGAAAATCCTTCACAATTTTCACAAAACGCCCCAACTGTGCTTGATTTTGCTCGTTTTTCACTCATCCCGCCCCCCGGCCACTTTTAGCAAATTTTGGGAATATCCCCATTTTTGACTTTTTCGACACTACCGGCCCTATCGTTTTTGAACATTTTTGCCCACTTTGGAAAATCCTTCACAAAACGCCCCAACTGTGCTTGATTTTGCTCATTTTTCACTCATCCCGCCCCCCGGCCACTTTTAGCAAGTTTTGGGAAAATCCCCATTTTTGACTTTTTCGACACTAACGGGCCTGTCGTTTTTTTAAAATTTTTGCCAACTTTGGAAAATCCTTCACAATTTTCACAAAACGCCCCAACTGTGCTTGATTTTGCTCGTTTTTCACTCATCCCACCCCCCGGTCATTTTTAGCAAGTTTTGGGAAAATCCCCATTTTTGACTTTTTCGACACTACCGGCCCTGTCGCCTTTTAACATTTTTGCCCACTTTGGAAAATCCTTCACAATTTTCACAAAACGCCCCAACTGTGCTTGATTTTGCTCATTTTTCACTCATCCCGCCCCCCGGCCACTTTTAGCAAGTTTTGGGAAAATCCCCATTTTTGACTTTTTCGACATTACCGTCCCTGTGGCCTTTTAACATTTTTGCCCACTTTGGAAAATCCTTCACAATTTTCACAAAACACCCCAACTGTGCTTGATTTTGCTCGTTTGTCACTCATCCCGCCCCCCGGCCACTTTTAGCAAGTTTTGGGAAAATCCCCATTTTTGACATTTTCGACACTACCGTCCCTGTCGTTTTATTCAATTTTTGCCCACTTTGGAAAATCCTTCACAATTTTCACATTACACATCAACTGTGCTTGATTTTGCTCACTCATCCCGCCCCCCGGCCACTTTTAGCAGGTTTTGGGAAAATCCCCATTTTTGACTTTTTCGACACTACCGGCCCTGTCACCTTTTAAAATTTTTGCCCACTTTGGAAAATCCTTCACAATTTTCACAAAACGCCCCAACTGTGCTTGATTTTGCTCATTTTTCACTCATCCCGCCCCCCGGCCACTTTTAGCAAGTTTTGGGAAAATCCCCATTTTTGACTTTTTCGACACTACCGTCCCTGTGGCCTTTTAACATTTTTGCCCACTTTGGAAAATCCTTCACAATTTTCACAAAACACCCCAACTGTGCTTGATTTTGCTCGTTTTTCACTCATCCCGCCCCCCGGCCACTTTTAGCAAGTTTTGGGAAAATCCCCATTTTTGACATTTTCGACACTACCGGCCCTGTCGTTTTATTCAATTTTTGCCCACTTTGGAAAATCCTTCACAATTTTCACATTACACATCAACTGTGCTTGATTTTGCTCACTCATCCCGCCCCCCGGCCACTTTTAGCAGGTTTTGGGAAAATCCCCATTTTTGAATTTTTCGACACTACCGGCCCTGTCACCTTTTAAAATTTTTGCCCACTTTGGAAAATCCTTCACAATTTTCACAAAACGCCCCAACTGTGCTTGATTTTGCTCATTTTTCACTCATCCCGCCCCCCGGCCACTTTTAGCAAGTTTTGGGAAAATCCCCATTTTTGACTTTTTCGACACTACCGTCCCTGTGGCCTTTCAACATTTTTGCCCACTTTGGAAAATCCTTCACAATTTTCACAAAACACCCCAACTGTGCTTGATTTTGCTCGTTTTTCACTCATCCCGCCCCCCGGCCACTTTTAGCAAGTTTTGGGAAAATCCCCATTTTTGACTTTTTCGACACTAACGGGCCTGTCGTTTTTTTTTAATTTTTGCCAACTTTGGAAAATCCTTCACAATTTTCACAAAACGCCCCAACTGTGCTTGATTTTGCTCGTTTTTCACTCATCCCACCCCCCGGTCATTTTTAGCAAGTTTTGGGAAAATCCCCATTTTTGACTTTTTCGACACTACCGGCCCTGTCGCCTTTTAACATTTTTGCCCACTTTGGAAAATCCTTCACAATTTTCACAAAACGCCCCAACTGAGCTTGATTTTGCTCATTTTTCACTCATCCCGCCCCCCGGCCACTTTTAGCAAGTTTTGGGAAAATCCCCATTTTTGACATTTTCGACACTACCGTCCCTGTGGCCTTTTAACATTTTTGCCCACTTTGGAAAATCCTTCACAATTTTCACATTACACATCAACTGTGCTTGATTTTGCTCACTCATCCCGCCCCCCGGCCACTTTTAGCAAGTTTTGGGAAAATCCCCATTTTTGACTTTTTCGACACTACCGTCCCTGTGGCCTTTTAACATTTTTGCCCACTTTGGAAAATCCTTCACAATTTTCACAAAACACCCCAACTGTGCTTGATTTTGCTCGTTTTTCACTCATCCCGCCCCCCGGCCACTTTTAGCAAGTTTTGGGAAAATCCCCATTTTTGACTTTTTCGACACTACCGGCCCTGTCCTTTTATTCAATTTTTGCCCACTTTGGAAAATCCATCACAATTTTCACATTACACATCAACTGTGCTTGATTTTGCTCATTTTTCACTCATCCCGCCCCCCGGCCACTTTTAGCAAGTTTTGGGAAAATCACCATTTTTGACTTTTTCGACACTAACGGGCCTGTCGTTTTTTTAAAATTTTTGCCAACTTTGGAAAATCCTTCACAATTTTCACAAAACGCCCCAACTGTGCTTGATTTTGCTCGTTTTTCACTCATCCCACCCCCCGGTCATTTTTAGCAAGTTTTGGGAAAATCCCCATTTTTGACTTTTTCGACACTACCGTCCCTGTGGCCTTTTAACATTTTTGCCCACTTTGGAAAATCCTTCACAATTTTCACAAAACACCCCAACTGTGCTTGATTTTGCTCGTTTTTCACTCATCCCGCCCCCCGGCCACTTTTAGCAAGTTTTGGGAAAATCCCCATTTTTGACATTTTCGACACTACCGGCCCTGTCGTTTTATTCAATTTTTGCCCACTTTGGAAAATCCTTCACAATTTTCACATTACACATCAACTGTGCTTGATTTTGCTCACTCATCCCGCCCCCCGGCCACTTTTAGCAAGTTTTGGGAAAATCCCCATTTTTGACATTTTCGACATTACCGGCCCTGCCGTTTTATTCAATTTTTGCCCGTTTTGGAAAATCCTTCACAATTTTCACAAAACGCCCCAACTGTGCTTGATTTTGCTCATTTTTCACTCATCCCGCCCCCCGGCCACTTTTAGCAAGTTTTGGGAAAATCCCCATTTTTGACTTTTTCGACACTACCGTCCCTGTGGCCTTTTAACATTTTTGCCCACTTTGGAAAATCCTTCAAAATTTTCACAAAACACCCCAACTGTGCTTGATTTTGCTCGTTTTTCACTCATCCCGCCCCCCGGCCACTTTTAGCAAGTTTTGGGAAAATCCCCATTTTTGACTTTTTCGACACTAACGGGCCTGTCGTTTTTTTTTAATTTTTTGCCAACTTTGGAAAATCCTTCACAATTTTCACAAAACGCCCCAACTGTGCTTGATTTTGCTCGTTTTTCACTCATCCCACCCCCCGGTCATTTTTAGCAAGTTTTGGGAAAATCCCCATTTTTGACTTTTTCGACACTACCGGCCCTGTCGCCTTTTAACATTTTTGCCCACTTTGGAAAATCCTTCACAATTTTCACAAAACGCCCCAACTGAGCTTGATTTTGCTCATTTTTCACTCATCCCGCCCCCCGGCCACTTTTAGCAAGTTTTGGGAAAATCCCCATTTTTGACTTTTTCGACACTACCGTCCCTGTGGCCTTTTAACATTTTTGCCCACTTTGGAAAATCCTTCACAATTTTCACATTACACATCAACTGTGCTTGATTTTGCTCACTCATCCCACCCCCCGGCCACTTTTAGCAGGTTTTGGGAAAATCCCCATTTTTGACATTTTCGACACTACCGGCCCTGTCGTTTTATTCAATTTTTGCCCGGTTTGGAAAATCCTTCACAATTTTCACATTACACATCAACTGTGCTTGATTTTGCTCACTCATCCCGCCCCCCGGCCACTTTTAGCAAGTTTTGGGAAAATCCCCATTTTTGACTTTTTCGACACTACCGTCCCTGTGGCCTTTTAACATTTTTGCCCACTTTGGAAAATCCTTCACAATTTTCACAAAACACCCCAACTGTGCTTGATTTTGCTCGTTTTTCACTCATCCCGCCCCCCGGCCACTTTTAGCAAGTTTTGGGAAAATCCCCATTTTTGACTTTTTCGACACTACCGGCCCTGTCCTTTTATTCAATTTTTGCCCACTTTGGAAAATCCATCACAATTTTCACATTACACATCAACTGTGCTTGATTTTGCTCATTTTTCACTCATCCCGCCCCCCGGCCACTTTTAGCAAGTTTTGGGAAAATCACCATTTTTGACTTTTTCGACACTAACGGGCCTGTCGTTTTTTTAAAATTTTTGCCAACTTTGGAAAATCCTTCACAATTTTCACAAAACGCCCCAACTGTGCTTGATTTTGCTCGTTTTTCACTCATCCCACCCCCCGGTCATTTTTAGCAAGTTTTGGGAAAATCCCCATTTTTGACTTTTTCGACACTACCGTCCCTGTGGCCTTTTAACATTTTTGCCCACTTTGGAAAATCCTTCACAATTTTCACAAAACACCCCAACTGTGCTTGATTTTGCTCGTTTTTCACTCATCCCGCCCCCCGGCCACTTTTAGCAAGTTTTGGGAAAATCCCCATTTTTGACATTTTCGACACTACCGGCCCTGTCGTTTTATTCAATTTTTGCCCACTTTGGAAAATCCTTCACAATTTTCACATTACACATCAACTGTGCTTGATTTTGCTCACTCATCCCGCCCCCCGGCCACTTTTAGCAAGTTTTGGGAAAATCCCCATTTTTGACATTTTCGACATTACCGGCCCTGCCGTTTTATTCAATTTTTGCCCGTTTTGGAAAATCCTTCACAATTTTCACAAAACGCCCCAACTGTGCTTGATTTTGCTCATTTTTCACTCATCCCGCCCCCCGGCCACTTTTAGCAAGTTTTGGGAAAATCCCCATTTTTGACTTTTTCGACACTACCGTCCCTGTGGCCTTTTAACATTTTTGCCCACTTTGGAAAATCCTTCAAAATTTTCACAAAACACCCCAACTGTGCTTGATTTTGCTCGTTTTTCACTCATCCCGCCCCCCGGCCACTTTTAGCAAGTTTTGGGAAAATCCCCATTTTTGACTTTTTCGACACTAACGGGCCTGTCGTTTTTTTTTAATTTTTTGCCAACTTTGGAAAATCCTTCACAATTTTCACAAAACGCCCCAACTGTGCTTGATTTTGCTCGTTTTTCACTCATCCCACCCCCCGGTCATTTTTAGCAAGTTTTGGGAAAATCCCCATTTTTGACTTTTTCGACACTACCGGCCCTGTCGCCTTTTAACATTTTTGCCCACTTTGGAAAATCCTTCACAATTTTCACAAAACGCCCCAACTGAGCTTGATTTTGCTCATTTTTCACTCATCCCGCCCCCCGGCCACTTTTAGCAAGTTTTGGGAAAATCCCCATTTTTGACTTTTTCGACACTACCGTCCCTGTGGCCTTTTAACATTTTTGCCCACTTTGGAAAATCCTTCACAATTTTCACATTACACATCAACTGTGCTTGATTTTGCTCACTCATCCCACCCCCCGGCCACTTTTAGCAGGTTTTGGGAAAATCCCCATTTTTGACATTTTCGACACTACCGGCCCTGTCGTTTTATTCAATTTTTGCCCGGTTTGGAAAATCCTTCACAATTTTCACATTACACATCAACTGTGCTTGATTTTGCTCACTCATCCCGCCCCCCGGCCACTTTTAGCAAGTTTTGGGAAAATCCCCATTTTTGACTTTTTCGACACTACCGTCCCTGTGGCCTTTTAACATTTTTGCCCACTTTGGAAAATCCTTCACAATTTTCACAAAACACCCCAACTGTGCTTGATTTTGCTCGTTTTTCACTCATCCCGCCCCCCGGCCACTTTTAGCAAGTTTTGGGAAAATCCCCATTTTTGACTTTTTCGACACTACCGGCCCTGTCCTTTTATTCAATTTTTGCCCACTTTGGAAAATCCATCACAATTTTCACATTACACATCAACTGTGCTTGATTTTGCTCATTTTTCACTCATCCCGCCCCCCGGCCACTTTTAGCAAGTTTTGGGAAAATCACCATTTTTGACATTTTCGACATTACCGGCCCTGCCGTTTTATTCAATTTTTGCCCGTTTTGGAAAATCCTTCACAATTTTCACAAAACGCCCCAACTGTGCTTGATTTTGCTCATTTTTCACTCATCCCGCCCCCCGGCCACTTTTAGCAAGTTTTGGGAAAATCCCCATTTTTGACTTTTTCGACACTACCGTCCCTGTGGCCTTTTAACATTTTTGCCCACTTTGGAAAATCCTTCACAATTTTCACAAAACACCCCAACTGTGCTTGATTTTGCTCGTTTTTCACTCATCCCGCCCCCCGGCCACTTTTAGCAAGTTTTGGGAAAATCCCCATTTTTGACATTTTCGACACTACCGGCCCTGTCGTTTTATTCAATTTTTGCCCACTTTGGAAAATCCTTCACAATTTTCACATTACACATCAACTGTGCTTGATTTAGCTCACTCATCCCGCCCCCCGGCCACTTTTAGCAGGTTTTGGGAAAATCCCCATTTTTGACTTTTTCGACACTACCGTCCCTGTGGCCTTTTAACATTTTTGCCCACTTTGGAAAATCCTTCACAATTTTCACAAAACACCCCAACTGTGCTTGATTTTGCTCGTTTTTCACTCATCCCGCCCCCCGGCCACTTTTAGCAAGTTTTGGGAAAATCCCCATTTTTGACATTTTCGACACTACCGGCCCTGTCGTTTTATTCAATTTTTGCCCACTTTGGAAAATCCTTCACAATTTTCACATTACACATCAACTGTGCTTGATTTTGCTCGCTCATCCCGCCCCCCGGCCACTTTTAGCAGGTTTTGGGAAAATCCCCATTTTTGACTTTTTCGACACTACCGGCCCTGTCCTTTTATTCAATTTTTGCCCACTTTGGAAAATCCATCACAATTTTCACATTACACATCAACTGTGCTTGATTTTGCTCATTTTTCACTCATCCCGCCCCCCGGCCACTTTTAGCAAGTTTTGGGAAAATCACCATTTTTGACATTTTCGACATTACCGGCCCTGCCGTTTTATTCAATTTTTGCCCGTTTTGGAAAATCCTTCACAATTTTCACAAAACGCCCCAACTGTGCTTGATTTTGCTCATTTTTCACTCATCCCGCCCCCCGGCCACTTTTAGCAAGTTTTGGGAAAATCCCCATTTTTGACTTTTTCGACACTACCGTCCCTGTGGCCTTTTAACATTTTTGCCCACTTTGGAAAATCCTTCACAATTTTCACAAAACACCCCAACTGTGCTTGATTTTGCTCGTTTTTCACTCATCCCGCCCCCCGGCCACTTTTAGCAAGTTTTGGGAAAATCCCCATTTTTGACATTTTCGACACTACCGGCCCTGTCGTTTTATTCAATTTTTGCCCACTTTGGAAAATCCTTCACAATTTTCACATTACACATCAACTGTGCTTGATTTAGCTCACTCATCCCGCCCCCCGGCCACTTTTAGCAGGTTTTGGGAAAATCCCCATTTTTGACTTTTTCGACACTACCGTCCCTGTGGCCTTTTAACATTTTTGCCCACTTTGGAAAATCCTTCACAATTTTCACAAAACACCCCAACTGTGCTTGATTTTGCTCGTTTTTCACTCATCCCGCCCCCCGGCCACTTTTAGCAAGTTTTGGGAAAATCCCCATTTTTGACATTTTCGACACTACCGGCCCTGTCGTTTTATTCAATTTTTGCCCACTTTGGAAAATCCTTCACAATTTTCACATTACACATCAACTGTGCTTGATTTTGCTCGCTCATCCCGCCCCCCGGCCACTTTTAGCAGGTTTTGGGAAAATCCCCATTTTTGACTTTTTCGACACTACCGGCCCTGTGGCCTTTTAACATTTTTGCCCACTTTGGAAAATCCTTCACAATTTTCACAAAACGCCCCAACTGTGCTTGATTTTGCTTGTTTTTCACTCAGCCTGTCCCCCGGCCACTTTTAGCAAGTTTTGGGAAAATCCCCATTTTTGACATTTTCGACACTACCGGCCCTGTCGTTTTATTCAATTTTTGCCCGGTTTGGAAAATCCTTCACAATTTTCACATTACACATCAACTGTGCTTGATTTTGCTCACTCATCCCGCCCCCCGGCCACTTTTAGCAAGTTTTGGGAAAATCCCCATTTTTGACTTTTTCGACACTACCGGCCCTGTGGCCTTTTAAAATGTTTGCCCACTTTGGAAAATCCTTCACAATTTTCACAAAATACCCAAACTGTGCTTGATTTTGCTCCTTTCTCACTCATCCCGCCCCCCTGGCAAGTTTTGGGAAAATCCCCATTTTTGACATTTTCGACACTACCGGCCCTGTCGTTTTATTCAATTTTTGCCCGTTTTGGAAAATCCTTCACAATTTTCACATTACACATCAACTGTGCTTGATTTTGCTCACTCATCCCGCCCCCCGGCCACTTTTAGCAGGTTTTGGGAAAATCCCCATTTTTGACTTTTTCGACACTACCGGCCCTGTGGCCTTTTAACATTTTTGCCCACTTTGGAAAATCCTTCACAATTTTCACAAAACGCCCCAACTGTGCTTGATTTTGCTCGTTTTTCACTCAGCCTGTCCCCCGGCCACTTTTAGCAAGTTTTGGGAAAATCCCCATTTTTGACATTTTCGACACTACCGGCCCTGTCGTTTTATTCAATTTTTGCCCGGTTTGGAAAATCCTTCACAATTTTCACATTACACATCAACTGTGCTTGATTTTGCTCACTCATCCCGCCCCCCGGCCACTTTTAGCAAGTTTTGGGAAAATCCCCATTTTTGACTTTTTCGACACTACCGGCCCTGTGGCCTTTTAAAATTTTGCCCACTTTGGAAAATCCTTCACAATTTTCACAAAATACCCAAATTGTGCTTGATTTTGCTCCTTTCTCACTCATCCCGCCCCCCTGGCCCCTTTTAGCAAGGTTTGGAAAAATCCCCATTTTTGACTTTTTCGACACTACCGGACCTGTCGTTTTTTTCAAATTTTGCCCGGTTTGGAAAATCCTACACAATTTTCACATTACACATCAACTGTGCTTGATTTTGCTCACTCATCCCGCCCCCCGGCCACTTTTAGCAGGTTTTGGGAAAATCCCCATTTTTGACTTTTTCGACACTACCGGCCCTGTCGCCTTTTAACATTTTTGCCCACTTTGGAAAATCCTTCACAATTTTCACAAAACGCCCCAACTGTGCTTGACTTTGCTCGTTTTTCACTCATCCCGCCCCCCGGCCACTTTTAGCAAATTTTGGGAATATCCCCATTTTTGACTTTTTCGACACTACCGGCCCTATCGTTTTTGAACATTTTTGCCCACTTTGGAAAATCCTTCACAATTTTCACAAAACGCCCCAACTGTGCTTGATTTTGCTCGTTTTTTACTCAGCCTGTCCCCCGGCCACTTTTAGCAAGTTTTGGGAAAATCCCCATTTTTGACATTTTCGACACTACCGGCCCTGTCGTTTTATTCAATTTTTGCCCGGTTTGGAAAATCCTTCACAATTTTCACATTAAACATCAACTGTGCTTGATTTTGCTCATTTTTCACTCATACCGCCCCCCGGCCACTTTTAGCAAGTTTTGGGAAAATCCCCATTTTTGACTTTTTCGACACTACCGGCCCTGTCGCCTTTTAACATTTTTGCCCACTTTGGAAAATCCTTCACAATTTTCACAAAACGCCCCAACTGTGCTTGATTTTGCTCGTTTTTTACTCATCCCGCCCCCCGGCCACTTTTAGCAGGTTTTGGGAAAATCCCCATTTTTGACTTTTTCGACACTTACCGGCCCTGTCACCTTTTAAAATTTTTGCCCACTTTGGAAAATCCTTCACAATTTTCACAAAACGCCCCAACTGTGCTTGATTTTGCTCGTTTTTCACTCATCCCGCCCCCCGGCCACTTTTAGCAAGTTTTGGGAAAATCCCCATTTTTGACTTTTTCGACACTACCGGCCCTGTCTTCATTTAACATTTTTGCCCACTTTGGAAAATCCTTCACAATTTTCACAAAACGCCCCAACTGTGCTTGATTTTGCTCATTTTTCACTCATACCGCCCCCCGGCCACTTTTAGCAAGTTTTGGGAAAATCCCCATTTTTGACTTTTTCGACACTACCGTCCCTGTGGCCTTTTAACATTTTTGCCCACTTTGGAAAATCCTTCACAATTTTCACAAAACACCCCAACTGTGCTTGATTTTGCTCGTTTTTCACTCATCCCGCCCCCCGGCCACTTTTAGCAAGTTTTGGGAAAATCCCCATTTTTGACATTTTCGACACTAACGGGCCTGTCGTTTTTTTTTTAAATCTTTGCCAACTTTGGAAAATCCTTCACAATTTTCACAAAACGCCCCAACTGTGCTTGATTTTGCTCGTTTTTCACTCATCCCACCCCCCGGTTATTTTTAGCAAGTTTTGGGAAAATCCCCATTTTTGACTTTTTCGACACTACCGTCCCTGTGGCCTTTTAACATTTTTGCCCACTTTGGAAAATCCTTCACAATTTTCACAAAACACCCCAACTGTGCTTGATTTTGCTCGTTTTTCACTCATCCCGCCCCCCGGCCACTTTTAGCAAGTTTTGGGAAAATCCCCATTTTTGACATTTTCGACACTACCGGCCCTGTCGTTTTATTCAATTTTTGCCCACTTTGGAAAATCCTTCACAATTTTCACATTACACATCAACTGTGCTTGATTTTGCTCACTCATCCCGCCCCCCGGCCACTTTTAGCAGGTTTTGGGAAAATCCCCATTTTTGACATTTTCGACTTTACCGGCCCTGCCGTTTTATTCAATTTTTGCCCGTTTTGGAAAATCCTTCACAATTTTCACAAAACGCCCCAACTGTGCTTGATTTTACTCATTTTTCACTCATCCCGCCCCCCGGCCACTTTTAGCAAGTTTTGGGAAAATCCCCATTTTTGACATTTTCGACACTACCGGCCCTGTCGTTTTATTCAATTTTTGCCCACTTTGGAAAATCCTTCACAATTTTCACATTACACATCAACTGTGCTTGATTTTGCTCACTCATCCCGCCCCCCGGCCACTTTTAGCAGGTTTTGGGAAAATCCCCATTTTTGACATTTTCGACATTACCGGCCCTGCCGTTTTATTCAATTTTTGCCCGTTTTGGAAAATCCTTCACAATTTTCACAAAACGCCCCAACTGTGCTTGATTTTACTCATTTTTCACTCATCCCGCCCCCCGGCCACTTTTAGCAAGTTTTGGGAAAATCCCCATTTTTGACTTTTTCGACACTACCGTCCCTGTGGCCTTTTAACATTTTTGCCCACTTTGGAAAATCCTTCACAATTTTCACAAAACACCCCAACTGTGCTTGATTTTGCTCGTTTTTCACTCATCCCGCCCCCCGGCCACTTTTAGCAAGTTTTGGGAAAATCCCCATTTTTGACTTTTTCGACACTACCGGCCCTGTCCTTTTATTCAATTTTTGCCCACTTTGGAAAATCCATCACAATTTTCACATTACACATCAACTGTGCTTGATTTTGCTCATTTTTCACTCATCCCGCCCCCCGGCCACTTTTAGCAAGTTTTGGGAAAATCACCATTTTTGACTTTTTCGACACTAACGGGCCTGTCGTTTTTTTAAAATTTTTGCCAACTTTGGAAAATCCTTCACAATTTTCACAAAACGCCCCAACTGTGCTTGATTTTGCTCGTTTTTCACTCATCCCACCCCCCGGTCATTTTTAGCAAGTTTTGGGAAAATCCCCATTTTTGACATTTTCGACACTACCGGCCCTGTCGTTTTATTCAATTTTTGCCCACTTTGGAAAATCCTTCACAATTTTCACATTACACATTAACTGTGCTTGATTTTGCTCACTCATCCCGCCCCCCGGCCACTTTTAGCAAGTTTTGGGAAAATCCCCATTTTTGACTTTTTCGACACTACCGGCCCTGTGTCCTTTTAACATTTTTGCCCACTTTGGAAAATCCTTCACAATTTTCACAAAACGCCCCAACTGTGCTTGATTTTGCTCATTTTTCACTCATCCCGCCCCCCGGCCACTTTTAGCAGGTTTTGGGAAAATCCCCATTTTTGACTTTTTCGACACTACCGTCCCTGTGGCCTTTTAACATTTTTGCCCACTTTGGAAAATCCTTCACAATTTTCACAAAACACCCCAACTGTGCTTGATTTTGCTCGTTTTTCACTCATCCCGCCCCCCGGCCACTTTTAGCAAGTTTTGGGAAAATCCCCATTTTTGACATTTTCGACACTACCGGCCCTGTCGTTTTATTCAATTTTTGCCCGTTTTGGAAAATCCTTCACAATTTTCACATTACACATCAACTGTGCTTGATTTTGCTCACTCATCCCGCCCCCCGGCCACTTTTAGCAGGTTTTCGGAAAATCCCCATTTTTGACTTTTTCGACACTACCGGCCCTGTGGCCTTTTAACATTTTTGCCCACTTTGGAAGATCCTTCACAATTTTCACAAAACGCCCCAACTGTGCTTGATTTTGCTCGTTTTTCACTCAGCCTGTCCCCCGGCCACTTTTAGCAAGTTTTGGGAAAATCCCCATTTTTGACATTTTCGACACTACCAGCCCTGTCGTTTTATTCAATTTTTGCCCGGTTTGGAAAATCCTTCACAATTTTCACATTACACATCAACTGTGCTTGATTTTGCTCACTCATCCCGCCCCCCGGCCACTTTTAGCAAGTTTTGGGAAAATCCCCATTTTTGACTTTTTCGACACTACCGGCCCTGTGGCCTTTTAAAATGTTTGCCCACTTTGGAAAATCCTTCACAATTTTCACAAAATACCCAAACTGTGCTTGATTTTGCTCCTTTCTCACTCATCCCGCCCCCCTGGCCCCTTTTAGCAAGGTTTGGGAAAATCCCCATTTTTGACTTTTTCGACACTACCGGACCTGTCGTTTTTTTCAAATTTTACCTGGTTTGGAAAATCCTACACAATTTTCACATTACACATCAACTGTGCTTGATTTTGCTCACTCATCCCGCCCCCCGGCCACTTTTAGCAGGTTTTGGGAAAATCCCCATTTTTGACTTTTTCGACACTACCGGCCCTGTCGCCTTTTAACATTTTTGCCCACTTTGGTAAATCCTTCACAATTTTCACAAAACGCCCCAACTGTGCTTGATTTTGCTCGTTTTTCACTCATCCCGCCCCCCGGCCACTTTTAGCAAATTTAGGGAATATCCCCATTTTTGACTTTTTCGACACTACCGGCCCTATCGTTTTTGAACATTTTTGCCCACTTTGGAAAATCCTTCACAATTTTCACAAAACGCCCCAACTGTGCTTGATTTTGCTCGTTTTTTACTCAGCCTGTCCCCCGGCCACTTTTAGCAAGTTTTGGGAAAATCCCCATTTTTGACATTTTCGACACTACCGGCCCTGTCGTTTTATTCAATTTTTGCCCGGTTTGGAAAATCCTTCACAATTTTCACATTACACATCAACTGTGCTTGATTTTGCTCACTCATCCCGCCCCCCGGCCACTTTTAGCAGGTTTTGGGAAAATCCCCATTTTTGACTTTTTCGACACTTACCGGCCCTGTCACCTTTTAAAATTTTTGCCCACTTTGGAAAATCCTTCACAATTTTCACAAAACGCCCCAACTGTGCTTGATTTTGCTCATTTTTCACTCATCCCGCCCCCCGGCCACTTTTAGCAAGTTTTGGGAAAATCCCCATTTTTGACTTTCTCGACACTAACGGGCCTGTCGTTTTTTTTTTATTTTTGCCAACTTTGGAAAATCCTTCACAATTTTCACAAAACACCCCAACTGTGCTTGATTTTGCTCGTTTTTCACTCATCCCACCCCCCGGTCATTTTTAGCAAGTTTTGGGAAAATCCCCATTTTTGACTTTTTCGACACTACCGTCCCTGTGGCCTTTTAACATTTTTGCCCACTTTGGAAAATCCTTCACAATTTTCACAAAACACCCCAACTGTGCTTGATTTTGCTCGTTTTTCACTCATCCCGCCCCCCGGCCACTTTTAGCAAGTTTTGGGAAAATCCCCATTTTTGACATTTTCGACACTACCGGCCCTGTCGTTTTATTCAAATTTTGCCCGTTTTGGAAAATCCTTCACAATTTTCACATTACACATCAACTGTGCTTGATTTTGCTCACTCATCCCGCCCCCCGGCCACTTTTAGCAGGTTTTGGGAAAATCCCCATTTTTGACTTTTTCGACACTACCGGCCCTGTGGCCTTTTAACATTTTTGCCCACTTTGGAAAATCCTTCACAATTTTCACAAAACGCCCCAACTGTGCTTGATTTTGCTCGTTTTTCACTCAGCCTGTCCCCCGGCCACTTTTAGCAAGTTTTGGGAAAATCCCCATTTTTGACATTTTCGACACTACCGGCCCTGTCGTTTTATTCAATTTTTGCCCGGTTTGGAAAATCATTCACAATTTTCACATTACACATCAACTGTGCTTGATTTTGCTCACTCATCCCACCCCCCGGCCACTTTTAGCAAGTTTTGGGAAAATCCCCATTTTTGACTTTTTCGACACTACCGGCCCTGTGGCCTTTTAAAATGTTTGCCCACTTTGGAAAATCCTTCACAATTTTCACAAAATACCCAAACTGTGCTTGATTTTGCTCCTTTCTCACTCATCCCGCCCCCCTGGCCCCTTTTAGCAAGGTTTGGGAAAATCCCCATTTTTGACTTTTTCGACACTACCGGACCTGTCGTTTTTTTCAAATTTTGCCTGGTTTGGAAAATCCTACACAATTTTCACATTACACATCAACTGTGCTTGATTTTGCTCACTCATCCCGCCCCCCGGCCACTTTTAGCAGGTTTTGGGAAAATCCCCAATTTTGACTTTTTCGACACTACCGGCCCTGTCGCCTTTTAACATTTTTGCCCACTTTGGAAAATCCTTCACAATTTTCACAAAACGCCCCAACTGTGCTTGATTTTGCTCCTTTCTCACTCATCCCGCCCCCCGGCCACTTTTAGCAAATTTTGGGAATATCCCCATTTTTGACTTTTTCGACACTACCGGCCCTATCGTTTTTGAACATTTTTGCCCACTTTGGAAAATCCTTCACAAAACGCCCCAACTGTGCTTGATTTTACTCATTTTTCACTCATCCCGCCCCCCGGCCACTTTTAGCAAGTTTTGGGAAAATCCCCATTTTTGACTTTTTCGACACTAACGGGCCTGTCGTTTTTTTAAAATTTTTGCCAACTTTGGAAAATCCTTCACAATTTTCACAAAACGCCCCAACTGTGCTTGATTTTGCTCGTTTTTCACTCATCCCACCCCCCGGTCATTTTTAGCAAGTTTTGGGAAAATCCCCATTTTTGACTTTTTCGACACTACCGGCCCTGTCGCCTTTTAACATTTTTGCCCACTTTGGAAAATCCTTCACAATTTTCACAAAACGCCCCAACTGTGCTTGATTTTGCTCATTTTTCACTCATCCCGCCCCCCGGCCACTTTTAGCAAGTTTTGGGAAAATCCCCATTTTTGACTTTTTCGACACTACCGTCCCTGTGGCCTTTTAACATTTTTGCCCACTTTGGAAAATCCTTCACAATTTTCACAAAACACCCCAACTGTGCTTGATTTTGCTCGTTTGTCACTCATCCCGCCCCCCGGCCACTTTTAGCAAGTTTTGGGAAAATCCCCATTTTTGACATTTTCGACACTACCGTCCCTGTCGTTTTATTCAATTTTTGCCCACTTTGGAAAATCCTTCACAATTTTCACATTACACATCAACTGTGCTTGATTTTGCTCACTCATCCCGCCCCCCGGCCACTTTTAGCAGGTTTTGGGAAAATCCCCATTTTTGACTTTTTCGACACTACCGGCCCTGTCACCTTTTAAAATTTTTGCCCACTTTGGAAAATCCTTCACAATTTTCACAAAACGCCCCAACTGTGCTTGATTTTGCTCATTTTTCACTCATCCCGCCCCCCGGCCACTTTTAGCAAGTTTTGGGAAAATCCCCATTTTTGACTTTTTCGACACTACCGTCCCTGTGGCCTTTTAACATTTTTGCCCACTTTGGAAAATCCTTCACAATTTTCACAAAACACCCCAACTGTGCTTGATTTTGCTCGTTTTTCACTCATCCCGCCCCCCGGCCACTTTTAGCAAGTTTTGGGAAAATCCCCATTTTTGACATTTTCGACACTACCGGCCCTGTCGTTTTATTCAATTTTTGCCCACTTTGGAAAATCCTTCACAATTTTCACATTACACATCAACTGTGCTTGATTTTGCTCACTCATCCCGCCCCCCGGCCACTTTTAGCAGGTTTTGGGAAAATCCCCATTTTTGAATTTTTCGACACTACCGGCCCTGTCACCTTTTAAAATTTTTGCCCACTTTGGAAAATCCTTCACAATTTTCACAAAACGCCCCAACTGTGCTTGATTTTGCTCATTTTTCACTCATCCCGCCCCCCGGCCACTTTTAGCAAGTTTTGGGAAAATCCCCATTTTTGACTTTTTCGACACTACCGTCCCTGTGGCCTTTCAACATTTTTGCCCACTTTGGAAAATCCTTCACAATTTTCACAAAACACCCCAACTGTGCTTGATTTTGCTCGTTTTTCACTCATCCCGCCCCCCGGCCACTTTTAGCAAGTTTTGGGAAAATCCCCATTTTTGACTTTTTCGACACTAACGGGCCTGTCGTTTTTTTTTAATTTTTGCCAACTTTGGAAAATCCTTCACAATTTTCACAAAACGCCCCAACTGTGCTTGATTTTGCTCGTTTTTCACTCATCCCACCCCCCGGTCATTTTTAGCAAGTTTTGGGAAAATCCCCATTTTTGACTTTTTCGACACTACCGGCCCTGTCGCCTTTTAACATTTTTGCCCACTTTGGAAAATCCTTCACAATTTTCACAAAACGCCCCAACTGAGCTTGATTTTGCTCATTTTTCACTCATCCCGCCCCCCGGCCACTTTTAGCAAGTTTTGGGAAAATCCCCATTTTTGACATTTTCGACACTACCGTCCCTGTGGCCTTTTAACATTTTTGCCCACTTTGGAAAATCCTTCACAATTTTCACATTACACATCAACTGTGCTTGATTTTGCTCACTCATCCCGCCCCCCGGCCACTTTTAGCAAGTTTTGGGAAAATCCCCATTTTTGACTTTTTCGACACTACCGTCCCTGTGGCCTTTTAACATTTTTGCCCACTTTGGAAAATCCTTCACAATTTTCACAAAACACCCCAACTGTGCTTGATTTTGCTCGTTTTTCACTCATCCCGCCCCCCGGCCACTTTTAGCAAGTTTTGGGAAAATCCCCATTTTTGACTTTTTCGACACTACCGGCCCTGTCCTTTTATTCAATTTTTGCCCACTTTGGAAAATCCATCACAATTTTCACATTACACATCAACTGTGCTTGATTTTGCTCATTTTTCACTCATCCCGCCCCCCGGCCACTTTTAGCAAGTTTTGGGAAAATCACCATTTTTGACTTTTTCGACACTAACGGGCCTGTCGTTTTTTTAAAATTTTTGCCAACTTTGGAAAATCCTTCACAATTTTCACAAAACGCCCCAACTGTGCTTGATTTTGCTCGTTTTTCACTCATCCCACCCCCCGGTCATTTTTAGCAAGTTTTGGGAAAATCCCCATTTTTGACTTTTTCGACACTACCGTCCCTGTGGCCTTTTAACATTTTTGCCCACTTTGGAAAATCCTTCACAATTTTCACAAAACACCCCAACTGTGCTTGATTTTGCTCGTTTTTCACTCATCCCGCCCCCCGGCCACTTTTAGCAAGTTTTGGGAAAATCCCCATTTTTGACATTTTCGACACTACCGGCCCTGTCGTTTTATTCAATTTTTGCCCACTTTGGAAAATCCTTCACAATTTTCACATTACACATCAACTGTGCTTGATTTTGCTCACTCATCCCGCCCCCCGGCCACTTTTAGCAAGTTTTGGGAAAATCCCCATTTTTGACATTTTCGACATTACCGGCCCTGCCGTTTTATTCAATTTTTGCCCGTTTTGGAAAATCCTTCACAATTTTCACAAAACGCCCCAACTGTGCTTGATTTTGCTCATTTTTCACTCATCCCGCCCCCCGGCCACTTTTAGCAAGTTTTGGGAAAATCCCCATTTTTGACTTTTTCGACACTACCGTCCCTGTGGCCTTTTAACATTTTTGCCCACTTTGGAAAATCCTTCACAATTTTCACAAAACACCCCAACTGTGCTTGATTTTGCTCGTTTTTCACTCATCCCGCCCCCCGGCCACTTTTAGCAAGTTTTGGGAAAATCCCCATTTTTGACTTTTTCGACACTAACGGGCCTGTCGTTTTTTTTTAATTTTTGCCAACTTTGGAAAATCCTTCACAATTTTCACAAAACGCCCCAACTGTGCTTGATTTTGCTCGTTTTTCACTCATCCCACCCCCCGGTCATTTTTAGCAAGTTTTGGGAAAATCCCCATTTTTGACTTTTTCGACACTACCGGCCCTGTCGCCTTTTAACATTTTTGCCCACTTTGGAAAATCCTTCACAATTTTCACAAAACGCCCCAACTGAGCTTGATTTTGCTCATTTTTCACTCATCCCGCCCCCCGGCCACTTTTAGCAAGTTTTGGGAAAATCCCCATTTTTGACTTTTTCGACACTACCGTCCCTGTGGCCTTTTAACATTTTTGCCCACTTTGGAAAATCCTTCACAATTTTCACATTACACATCAACTGTGCTTGATTTTGCTCACTCATCCCACCCCCCGGCCACTTTTAGCAGGTTTTGGGAAAATCCCCATTTTTGACATTTTCGACACTACCGGCCCTGTCGTTTTATTCAATTTTTGCCCGGTTTGGAAAATCCTTCACAATTTTCACATTACACATCAACTGTGCTTGATTTTGCTCACTCATCCCGCCCCCCGGCCACTTTTAGCAAGTTTTGGGAAAATCCCCATTTTTGACTTTTTCGACACTACCGTCCCTGTGGCCTTTTAACATTTTTGCCCACTTTGGAAAATCCTTCACAATTTTCACAAAACACCCCAACTGTGCTTGATTTTGCTCGTTTTTCACTCATCCCGCCCCCCGGCCACTTTTAGCAAGTTTTGGGAAAATCCCCATTTTTGACTTTTTCGACACTACCGGCCCTGTCCTTTTATTCAATTTTTGCCCACTTTGGAAAATCCATCACAATTTTCACATTACACATCAACTGTGCTTGATTTTGCTCATTTTTCACTCATCCCGCCCCCCGGCCACTTTTAGCAAGTTTTGGGAAAATCACCATTTTTGACATTTTCGACATTACCGGCCCTGCCGTTTTATTCAATTTTTGCCCGTTTTGGAAAATCCTTCACAATTTTCACAAAACGCCCCAACTGTGCTTGATTTTGCTCATTTTTCACTCATCCCGCCCCCCGGCCACTTTTAGCAAGTTTTGGGAAAATCCCCATTTTTGACTTTTTCGACACTACCGTCCCTGTGGCCTTTTAACATTTTTGCCCACTTTGGAAAATCCTTCACAATTTTCACAAAACACCCCAACTGTGCTTGATTTTGCTCGTTTTTCACTCATCCCGCCCCCCGGCCACTTTTAGCAAGTTTTGGGAAAATCCCCATTTTTGACATTTTCGACACTACCGGCCCTGTCGTTTTATTCAATTTTTGCCCACTTTGGAAAATCCTTCACAATTTTCACATTACACATCAACTGTGCTTGATTTAGCTCACTCATCCCGCCCCCCGGCCACTTTTAGCAGGTTTTGGGAAAATCCCCATTTTTGACTTTTTCGACACTACCGTCCCTGTGGCCTTTTAACATTTTTGCCCACTTTGGAAAATCCTTCACAATTTTCACAAAACACCCCAACTGTGCTTGATTTTGCTCGTTTTTCACTCATCCCGCCCCCCGGCCACTTTTAGCAAGTTTTGGGAAAATCCCCATTTTTGACATTTTCGACACTACCGGCCCTGTCGTTTTATTCAATTTTTGCCCACTTTGGAAAATCCTTCACAATTTTCACATTACACATCAACTGTGCTTGATTTTGCTCGCTCATCCCGCCCCCCGGCCACTTTTAGCAGGTTTTGGGAAAATCCCCATTTTTGACTTTTTCGACACTACCGGCCCTGTGGCCTTTTAACATTTTTGCCCACTTTGGAAAATCCTTCACAATTTTCACAAAACGCCCCAACTGTGCTTGATTTTGCTTGTTTTTCACTCAGCCTGTCCCCCGGCCACTTTTAGCAAGTTTTGGGAAAATCCCCATTTTTGACATTTTCGACACTACCGGCCCTGTCGTTTTATTCAATTTTTGCCCGGTTTGGAAAATCCTTCACAATTTTCACATTACACATCAACTGTGCTTGATTTTGCTCACTCATCCCGCCCCCCGGCCACTTTTAGCAAGTTTTGGGAAAATCCCCATTTTTGACTTTTTCGACACTACCGGCCCTGTGGCCTTTTAAAATGTTTGCCCACTTTGGAAAATCCTTCACAATTTTCACAAAATACCCAAACTGTGCTTGATTTTGCTCCTTTCTCACTCATCCCGCCCCCCTGGCAAGTTTTGGGAAAATCCCCATTTTTGACATTTTCGACACTACCGGCCCTGTCGTTTTATTCAATTTTTGCCCGTTTTGGAAAATCCTTCACAATTTTCACATTACACATCAACTGTGCTTGATTTTGCTCACTCATCCCGCCCCCCGGCCACTTTTAGCAGGTTTTGGGAAAATCCCCATTTTTGACATTTTCGACTTTACCGGCCCTGCCGTTTTATTCAATTTTTGCCCGTTTTGGAAAATCCTTCACAATTTTCACAAAACGCCCCAACTGTGCTTGATTTTACTCATTTTTCACTCATCCCGCCCCCCGGCCACTTTTAGCAAGTTTTGGGAAAATCCCCATTTTTGACATTTTCGACACTACCGGCCCTGTCGTTTTATTCAATTTTTGCCCACTTTGGAAAATCCTTCACAATTTTCACATTACACATCAACTGTGCTTGATTTTGCTCACTCATCCCGCCCCCCGGCCACTTTTAGCAGGTTTTGGGAAAATCCCCATTTTTGACATTTTCGACATTACCGGCCCTGCCGTTTTATTCAATTTTTGCCCGTTTTGGAAAATCCTTCACAATTTTCACAAAACGCCCCAACTGTGCTTGATTTTACTCATTTTTCACTCATCCCGCCCCCCGGCCACTTTTAGCAAGTTTTGGGAAAATCCCCATTTTTGACTTTTTCGACACTACCGTCCCTGTGGCCTTTTAACATTTTTGCCCACTTTGGAAAATCCTTCACAATTTTCACAAAACACCCCAACTGTGCTTGATTTTGCTCGTTTTTCACTCATCCCGCCCCCCGGCCACTTTTAGCAAGTTTTGGGAAAATCCCCATTTTTGACTTTTTCGACACTACCGGCCCTGTCCTTTTATTCAATTTTTGCCCACTTTGGAAAATCCATCACAATTTTCACATTACACATCAACTGTGCTTGATTTTGCTCATTTTTCACTCATCCCGCCCCCCGGCCACTTTTAGCAAGTTTTGGGAAAATCACCATTTTTGACTTTTTCGACACTAACGGGCCTGTCGTTTTTTTAAAATTTTTGCCAACTTTGGAAAATCCTTCACAATTTTCACAAAACGCCCCAACTGTGCTTGATTTTGCTCGTTTTTCACTCATCCCACCCCCCGGTCATTTTTAGCAAGTTTTGGGAAAATCCCCATTTTTGACATTTTCGACACTACCGGCCCTGTCGTTTTATTCAATTTTTGCCCACTTTGGAAAATCCTTCACAATTTTCACATTACACATCAACTGTGCTTGATTTTGCTCACTCATCCCGCCCCCCGGCCACTTTTAGCAGGTTTTGGGAAAATCCCCATTTTTGACATTTTCGACATTATCGGCCCTGCCGTTTTATTCAATTTTTGCCCGTTTTGGAAAATCCTTCACAATTTTCACAAAACGCCCCAACTGTGCTTGATTTTACTCATTTTTCACTCATCCCGCCCCCCGGCCACTTTTAGCAAGTTTTGGGAAAATCCCCATTTTTGACTTTTTCGACACTACCGTCCCTGTGGCCTTTTAACATTTTTGCCCACTTTGGAAAATCCTTCACAATTTTCACAAAACACCCCAACTGTGCTTGATTTTGCTCGTTTTTCACTCATCCCGCCCCCCGGCCACTTTTAGCAAGTTTTGGGAAAATCCCCATTTTTGACTTTTTCGACACTAACGGGCCTGTCGTTTTTTTTTAATTTTTGCCAACTTTGGAAAATCCTTCACAATTTTCACAAAACGCCCCAACTGTGCTTGATTTTGCTCGTTTTTCACTCATCCCACCCCCCGGTCATTTTTAGCAAGTTTTGGGAAAATCCCCATTTTTGACTTTTTCGACACTACCGGCCCTGTCGCCTTTTAACATTTTTGCCCACTTTGGAAAATCCTTCACAATTTTCACAAAACGCCCCAACTGAGCTTGATTTTGCTCATTTTTCACTCATCCCGCCCCCCGGCCACTTTTAGCAAGTTTTGGGAAAATCCCCATTTTTGACTTTTTCGACACTACCGTCCCTGTGGCCTTTTAACATTTTTGCCCACTTTGGAAAATCCTTCACAATTTTCACATTACACATCAACTGTGCTTGATTTTGCTCACTCATCCCACCCCCCGGCCACTTTTAGCAGGTTTTGGGAAAATCCCCATTTTTGACATTTTCGACACTACCGGCCCTGTCGTTTTATTCAATTTTTGCCCGGTTTGGAAAATCCTTCACAATTTTCACATTACACATCAACTGTGCTTGATTTTGCTCACTCATCCCGCCCCCCGGCCACTTTTAGCAAGTTTTGGGAAAATCCCCATTTTTGACTTTTTCGACACTACCGTCCCTGTGGCCTTTTAACATTTTTGCCCACTTTGGAAAATCCTTCACAATTTTCACAAAACACCCCAACTGTGCTTGATTTTGCTCGTTTTTCACTCATCCCGCCCCCCGGCCACTTTTAGCAAGTTTTGGGAAAATCCCCATTTTTGACTTTTTCGACACTACCGGCCCTGTCCTTTTATTCAATTTTTGCCCACTTTGGAAAATCCTTCACAATTTTCACATTACACATCAACTGTGCTTGATTTTGCTCACTCATCCCGCCCCCCGGCCACTTTTAGCAGGTTTTGGGAAAATCCCCATTTTTGACATTTTCGACATTACCGGCCCTGCCGTTTTATTCAATTTTTGCCCGTTTTGGAAAATCCTTCACAATTTTCACAAAACGCCCCAACTGTGCTTGATTTTGCTCATTTTTCACTCATCCCGCCCCCCGGCCACTTTTAGCAAGTTTTGGGAAAATCCCCATTTTTGACTTTTTCGACACTACCGTCCCTGTGGCCTTTTAACATTTTTGCCCACTTTGGAAAATCCTTCACAATTTTCACAAAACACCCCAACTGTGCTTGATTTTGCTCGTTTTTCACTCATCCCGCCCCCCGGCCACTTTTAGCAAGTTTTGGGAAAATCCCCATTTTTGACATTTTCGACACTACCGGCCCTGTCGTTTTATTCAATTTTTGCCCACTTTGGAAAATCCTTCACAATTTTCACATTACACATCAACTGTGCTTGATTTTGCTCACTCATCCCGCCCCCCGGCCACTTTTAGCAGGTTTTGGGAAAATCCCCATTTTTGACTTTTTCGACACTACCGTCCCTGTGGCCTTTTAACATTTTTGCCCACTTTGGAAAATCCTTCACAATTTTCACAAAACACCCCAACTGTGCTTGATTTTGCTCGTTTTTCACTCATCCCGCCCCCCGGCCACTTTTAGCAAGTTTTGGGAAAATCCCCATTTTTGACATTTTCGACACTACCGGCCCTGTCGTTTTATTCAATTTTTGCCCACTTTGGAAAATCCTTCACAATTTTCACATTACACATCAACTGTGCTTGATTTTGCTCACTCATCCCGCCCCCCGGCCACTTTTAGCAGGTTTTGGGAAAATCCCCATTTTTGACTTTTTCGACACTACCGGCCCTGTGGCCTTTTAACATTTTTGCCCACTTTGGAAAATCCTTCACAATTTTCACAAAACGCCCCAACTGTGCTTGATTTTGCTTTTTTTTCACTCAGCCTGTCCCCCGGCCACTTTTAGCGAGTTTTGGGAAAATCCCCATTTTTGACATTTTCGACACTACCGGCCCTGTCGTTTTATTCAATTTTTGCCCGGTTTGGAAAATCCTTCACAATTTTCACATTACACATCAACTGTGCTTGATTTTGCTCACTCATCCCGCCCCCCGGCCACTTTTAGCAAGTTTTGGGAAAATCCCCATTTTTGACTTTTTCGACACTACCGGCCCTGTGGCCTTTTAAAATGTTTGCCCACTTTGGAAAATCCTTCACAATTTTCACAAAATACCCAAACTGTGCTTGATTTTGCTCCTTTCTCACTCATCCCGCCCCCCTGGCAAGTTTTGGGAAAATCCCCATTTTTGACATTTTCGACACTACCGGCCCTGTCGTTTTATTCAATTTTTGCCCGTTTTGGAAAATCCTTCACAATTTTCACATTACACATCAACTGTGCTTGATTTTGCTCACTCATCCCGCCCCCCGGCCACTTTTAGCAGGTTTTGGGAAAATCCCCATTTTTGACTTTTTCGACACTACCGGCCCTGTTGCCTTTTAACATTTTTTCCCACTTTGGAAAATCCTTCACAATTTTCACAAAACGCCCCAACTGTGCTTGATTTTGCTCGTTTTTCACTCAGCCTGTCCCCCGGCCACTTTTAGCAAGTTTTGGGAAAATCCCCATTTTTGACATTTTCGACACTACCGGCCCTGTCGTTTTATTCAATTTTTGCCCGGTTTGGAAAATCCTTCACAATTTTCACATTACACATCAACTGTGCTTGATTTTGCTCACTCATCCCGCCCCCCGGCCACTTTTAGCAAGTTTTGGGAAAATCCCCATTTTTGACTTTTTCGACACTACCGGCCCTGTGGCCTTTTAAAATTTTGCCCACTTTGGAAAATCCTTCACAATTTTCACAAAATACCCAAACTGTGCTTGATTTTGCTCCTTTCTCACTCATCCCGCCCCCCTGGCCCCTTTTAGCAAGGTTTGGGAAAATCCCCATTTTTGACTTTTTCGACACTACCGGACCTGTCGTTTTTTTCAAATTTTGCCTGGTTTGGAAAATCCTACACAATTTTCACATTACACATCAACTGTGCTTGATTTTGCTCACTCATCCCGCCCCCCGGCCACTTTTAGCAGGTTTTGGGAAAATCCCCATTTTTGACTTTTTCGACACTACCGGCCCTGTCGCCTTTTAACATTTTTGCCCACTTTGGAAAATCCTTCACAATTTTCACAAAACGCCCCAACTGTGCTTGACTTTGCTCGTTTTTCACTCATCCCGCCCCCCGGCCACTTTTAGCAAATTTTGGGAATATCCCCATTTTTGACTTTTTCGACACTACCGGCCCTATCGTTTTTGAACATTTTTGCCCACTTTGGAAAATCCTTCACAATTTTCACAAAACGCCCCAACTGTGCTTGATTTTGCTCGTTTTTTACTCAGCCTTTCCCCCGGCCACTTTTAGCAAGTTTTGGGAAAATCCCCATTTTTGACATTTTCGACACTACCGGCCCTGTCGTTTTATTCAATTTTTGCCCGGTTTGGAAAATCCTTCACAATTTTCACATTACACATCAACTGTGCTTGATTTTGCTCACTCATCCCGCCCCCCGGCCACTTTTAGCAGGTTTTGGGAAAATCCCCATTTTTGACTTTTTCGACACTACCGTCCCTGTGGCCTTTTAACATTTTTGCCCACTTTGGAAAATCCTTCACAATTTTCACAAAACACCCCAACTGTGCTTGATTTTGCTCGTTTTTCACTCATCCCGCCCCCCGGCCACTTTTAGCAAGTTTTGAGAAAATCCCCATTTTTGACATTTTCGACACTACCGGCCCTGTCGTTTTATTCAATTTTTGCCCACTTTGGAAAATCCTTCACAATTTTCACATTACACATCAACTGTGCTTGATTTTGCTCACTCATCCCGCCCCCCGGCCACTTTTAGCAGGTTTTGGGAAAATCCCCATTTTTGACTTTTTCGACACTACCGTCCCTGTGGCCTTTTAACATTTTTGCCCACTTTGGAAAATCCTTCACAATTTTCACAAAACACCCCAACTGTGCTTGATTTTGCTCGTTTTTCACTCATCCCGCCCCCCGGCCACTTTTAGCAAGTTTTGGGAAAATCCCCATTTTTGACATTTTCGACACTACCGGCCCTGTCGTTTTATTCAATTTTTGCCCACTTTGGAAAATCCTTCACAATTTTCACATTACACATCAACTGTGCTTGATTTTGCTCACTCATCCCGCCCCCCGGCCACTTTTAGCAGGTTTTGGGAAAATCCCCATTTTTGACTTTTTCGACACTACCGGCCCTGTGGCCTTTTAACATTTTTGCCCACTTTGGAAAATCCTTCACAATTTTCACAAAACGCCCCAACTGTGCTTGATTTTGCTTTTTTTTCACTCAGCCTGTCCCCCGGCCACTTTTAGCAAGTTTTGGGAAAATCCCCATTTTTGACATTTTCGACACTACCGGCCCTGTCGTTTTATTCAATTTTTGCCCGGTTTGGAAAATCCTTCACAATTTTCACATTACACATCAACTGTGCTTGATTTTGCTCACTCATCCCGCCCCCCGGCCACTTTTAGCAAGTTTTGGGAAAATCCCCATTTTTGACTTTTTCGACACTACCGGCCCTGTGGCCTTTTAAAATGTTTGCCCACTTTGGAAAATCCTTCACAATTTTCACAAAATACCCAAACTGTGCTTGATTTTGCTCCTTTCTCACTCATCCCGCCCCCCTGGCAAGTTTTGGGAAAATCCCCATTTTTGACATTTTCGACACTACCGGCCCTGTCGTTTTATTCAATTTTTGCCCGTTTTGGAAAATCCTTCACAATTTTCACATTACACATCAACTGTGCTTGATTTTGCTCACTCATCCCGCCCCCCGGCCACTTTTAGCAGGTTTTGGGAAAATCCCCATTTTTGACTTTTTCGACACTACCGGCCCTGTGGCCTTTTAACATTTTTTCCCACTTTGGAAAATCCTTCACAATTTTCACAAAACGCCCCAACTGTGCTTGATTTTGCTCGTTTTTCACTCAGCCTGTCCCCCGGCCACTTTTAGCAAGTTTTGGGAAAATCCCCATTTTTGACATTTTCGACACTACCGGCCCTGTCGTTTTATTCAATTTTTGCCCGATTTGGAAAATCCTTCACAATTTTCACATTACACATCAACTGTGCTTGATTTTGCTCACTCATCCCGCCCCCCGGCCACTTTTAGCAAGTTTTGGGAAAATCCCCATTTTTGACTTTTTCGACACTACCGGCCCTGTGGCCTTTTAAAATTTTGCCCACTTTGGAAAATCCTTCACAATTTTCACAAAATACCCAAACTGTGCTTGATTTTGCTCCTTTCTCACTCATCCCGCCCCCCTGGCCCCTTTTAGCAAGGTTTGGGAAAATCCCCATTTTTGACTTTTTCGACACTACCGGACCTGTCGTTTTTTTCAAATTTTGCCTGGTTTGGAAAATCCTACACAATTTTCACATTACACATCAACTGTGCTTGATTTTGCTCACTCATCCCGCCCCCCGGCCACTTTTAGCAGGTTTTGGGAAAATCCCCATTTTTGACTTTTTCGACACTACCGGCCCTGTCGCCTTTTAACATTTTTGCCCACTTTGGAAAATCCTTCACAATTTTCACAAAACGCCCCAACTGTGCTTGACTTTGCTCGTTTTTCACTCATCCCGCCCCCCGGCCACTTTTAGCAAATTTTGGGAATATCCCCATTTTTGACTTTTTCGACACTACCGGCCCTATCGTTTTTGAACATTTTTGCCCACTTTGGAAAATCCTTCACAATTTTCACAAAACGCCCCAACTGTGCTTGATTTTGCTCGTTTTTTACTCAGCCTGTCCCCCGGCCACTTTTAGCAAGTTTTGGGAAAATCCCCATTTTTGACATTTTCGACACTACCGGCCCTGTCGTTTTATTCAATTTTTGCCCGGTTTGGAAAATCCTTCACAATTTTCACATTACACATCAACTGTGCTTGATTTTGCTCACTCATCCCGCCCCCCGGCCACTTTTAGCAGGTTTTGGGAAAATCCCCATTTTTGACTTTTTCGACACTTACCGGCCCTGTCACCTTTTAAAATTTTTGCCCACTTTGGAAAATCCTTCACAATTTTCACAAAACGCCCCAACTGTGCTTGATTTTGCTCGTTTTTCACTCATCCCGCCCCCCGGCCACTTTTAGCAAGTTTTGGGAAAATCCCCATTTTTGACTTTTTCGACACTACCGGCCCTGTCCTCATTTAACATTTTTGCCCACTTTGGAAAATCCTTCACAATTTTCACAAAACGCCCCAACTGTGCTTGATTTTGCTCATTTTTCACTCATACCGCCCCCCGGCCACTTTTAGCAAGTTTTGGGAAAATCCCCATTTTTGACTTTTTCGACACTACCGGCCCTGTCCTCATTTAACATTTTTGCCCACTTTGGAAAATCCTTCACAATTTTCACAAAACGCCCCAACTGTGCTTGATTTTGCTCATTTTTCACTCATACCGCCCCCCGGCCACTTTTAGCAAGTTTTTGGAAAATCCCCATTTTTGACTTTTTCGACACTACCGGCCCTGTCCTCATTTAACATTTTTGCCCACTTTGGAAAATCCTTCACAATTTTCACAAAACGCCCCAACTGTGCTTGATTTTGCTCGTTTTTCACTCAGCCTGTCCCCCGGCCACTTTTAGCAAGTTTTGGGAAAATCCCCATTTTTGACATTTTCGACACTACCGGCCCTGTCGTTTTATTCAATTTTTGCCCGGTTTGGAAAATCCTTCACAATTTTCACATTACACATCAACTGTGCTTGATTTTGCTCACTCATCCCGCCCCCCGGCCACTTTTAGCAAATTTTGTGAATATCCCCATTTTTGACTTTTTCGACACTACCGGCCCTGTCACCTTTTAAAATTTTTGCCCACTTTGGAAAATCCTTCACAATTTTCACAAAACGCCCAAACTGTGCTTGATTTTGCTCGTTTTTCACTCATCCCGCCCCCCGGCCACTTTTAGCAAGTTTTTGTAAAATCCCCATTTTTGACTTTTTCGACACTACCGGCCCTGTCCTCATTTAACATTTTTGCCCACTTTGGAAAATCCTTCACAATTTTCACAAAACGCCCCAACTGTGCTTGATTTTGCTCGTTTTTCACTCAGCCTGTCCCCCGGCCACTTTTAGCAAGTTTTGGGAAAATCCCCATTTTTGACATTTTCGACACTACCGGCCCTGTCGTTTTATTCAATTTTTGCCCGGTTTGGAAAATCCTTCACAATTTTCACATTACACATCAACTGTGCTTGATTTTGCTCACTCATCCCGCCCCCCGGCCACTTTTAGCAAGTTTTGGGAAAATCCCCATTTTTGACTTTTTCGACACTACCGGCCCTGTGGCCTTTTAAAATTTTGCCCACTTTGGAAAATCCTTCACAATTTTCACAAAATACCCAATCTGTGCTTGATTTTGCTCCTTTCTCACTCATCCCGCCCCCCTTGCCCCTTTTAGCAAGGTTTGGGAAAATCCCCATTTTTGACTTTTTCGACACTACCGGACCTGTCGTTTTTTTCAAATTTTGCCTGGTTTGGAAAATCCTACACAATTTTCACATTACACATCAACTGTGCTTGATTTTGCTCACTCATCCCGCCCCCCGGCCACTTTTAGCAGGTTTTGGGAAAATCCCCATTTTTGACTTTTTCGACACTACCGGCCCTGTCGCCTTTTAACATTTTTGCCCACTTTGGAAAATCCTTCACAATTTTCACAAAACGCCCCAACTGTGCTTGACTTTGCTCGTTTTTCACTCATCCCGCCCCCCGGCCACTTTTAGCAAATTTTGGGAATATCCCCATTTTTGACTTTTTCGACACTACCGGCCCTGTCACCTTTTAAAATTTTTGCCCACTTTGGAAAATCCTTCACAATTTTCACAAAACGCCCAAACTGTGCTTGATTTTGCTCGTTTTTCACTCATCCCGCCCCCCGGCCACTTTTAGCAAGTTTTTGGAAAATCCCCATTTTTGACTTTTTCGACACTACCGGCCCTGTCCTCATTTAACATTTTTGCCCACTTTGGAAAATCCTTCACAATTTTCACAAAACGCCCCAACTGTGCTTGATTTTGCTCATTTTTCACTCATACCGCCCCCCGGCCACTTTTAGCAAGTTTTGGGAAAATCCCCATTTTTGACTTTTTCGACACTACCGTCCCTGTGGCCTTTTAACATTTTTGCCCACTTTGGAAAATCCTTCACAATTTTCACAAAACACCCCAACTGTGCTTGATTTTGCTCGTTTTTCACTCATCCCGCCCCCCGGCCACTTTTAGCAAGTTTTGGGAAAATCCCCATTTTTGACATTTTCGACACTAACGGGCCTGTCGTTTTTTTTTTAATTTTTGCCAACTTTGGAAAATCCTTCACAATTTTCACAAAACGCCCCAACTGTGCTTGATTTTGCTCGTTTTTCACTCATCCCACCCCCCGGTCATTTTTAGCAAGTTTTGGGAAAATCCCCATTTTTGACATTTTCGACACTACCGGCCCTGTCGTTTTATTTAATTTTTGCCCACTTTGGAAAATCCTTCACAATTTTCACATTACACATCAACTGTGCTTGATTTTGCTCACTCATCCCGCCCCCCGTTCACTTTTAGCAGGTTTTGGGAAAATCCCCATTTTTGACTTTTTCGACACTACCGGCCCTGTCACCTTTTAAAATTTTTGCCCACTTTGGAAAATCCTTCACAATTTTCACAAAACGCCCAAACTGTGCTTGATTTTGCTCGTTTTTCACTCATCCCGCCCCCCGGCCACTTTTAGCAAGTTTTTGTAAAATCCCCATTTTTGACTTTTTCGACACTACCGGCCCTGTCCTCATTTAACATTTTTGCCCACTTTGGAAAATCCTTCACAATTTTCACAAAACGCCCCAACTGTGCTTGATTTTGCTCGTTTTTCACTCAGCCTGTCCCCCGGCCACTTTTAGCAAGTTTTGGGAAAATCCCCATTTTTGACATTTTCGACACTACCGGCCCTGTCGTTTTATTCAATTTTTGCCCGGTTTGGAAAATCCTTCACAATTTTCACATTACACATCAACTGTGCTTGATTTTGCTCACTCATCCCGCCCCCCGGCCACTTTTAGCAAGTTTTGGGAAAATCCCCATTTTTGACTTTTTCGACACTACCGGCCCTGTGGCCTTTTAAAATTTTGCCCACTTTGGAAAATCCTTCACAATTTTCACAAAATACCCAATCTGTGCTTGATTTTGCTCCTTTCTCACTCATCCCGCCCCCCTTGCCCCTTTTAGCAAGGTTTGGGAAAATCCCCATTTTTGACTTTTTCGACACTACCGGACCTGTCGTTTTTTTCAAATTTTGCCTGGTTTGGAAAATCCTACACAATTTTCACATTACACATCAACTGTGCTTGATTTTGCTCACTCATCCCGCCCCCCGGCCACTTTTAGCAGGTTTTGGGAAAATCCCCATTTTTGACTTTTTCGACACTACCGGCCCTGTCGCCTTTTAACATTTTTGCCCACTTTGGAAAATCCTTCACAATTTTCACAAAACGCCCCAACTGTGCTTGACTTTGCTCGTTTTTCACTCATCCCGCCCCCCGGCCACTTTTAGCAAATTTTGGGAATATCCCCATTTTTGACTTTTTCGACACTACCGGCCCTGTCACCTTTTAAAATTTTTGCCCACTTTGGAAAATCCTTCACAATTTTCACAAAACGCCCAAACTGTGCTTGATTTTGCTCGT
This sequence comes from Scomber scombrus, assembly GCF_963691925.1. Classification (NCBI taxonomy): domain Eukaryota; kingdom Metazoa; phylum Chordata; class Actinopteri; order Scombriformes; family Scombridae; genus Scomber; species Scomber scombrus. The sequence continues at coordinate 20,289 of NW_026910261.1, read as the reverse complement.
TTTTCACTCATCCCGCCCCCCGGCCACTTTTAGCAAGTTTTTGGAAAATCCCCATTTTTGACTTTTTCGACACTACCGGCCCTGTCCTCATTTAACATTTTTGCCCACTTTGGAAAATCCTTCACAATTTTCACAAAACGCCCCAACTGTGCTTGATTTTGCTCATTTTTCACTCATACCGCCCCCCGGCCACTTTTAGCAAGTTTTGGGAAAATCCCCATTTTTGACTTTTTCGACACTACCGTCCCTGTGGCCTTTTAACATTTTTGCCCACTTTGGAAAATCCTTCACAATTTTCACAAAACACCCCAACTGTGCTTGATTTTGCTCGTTTTTCACTCATCCCGCCCCCCGGCCACTTTTAGCAAGTTTTGGGAAAATCCCCATTTTTGACATTTTCGACACTAACGGGCCTGTCGTTTTTTTTTTAATTTTTGCCAACTTTGGAAAATCCTTCACAATTTTCACAAAACGCCCCAACTGTGCTTGATTTTGCTCGTTTTTCACTCATCCCACCCCCCGGTCATTTTTAGCAAGTTTTGGGAAAATCCCCATTTTTGACATTTTCGACACTACCGGCCCTGTCGTTTTATTTAATTTTTGCCCACTTTGGAAAATCCTTCACAATTTTCACATTACACATCAACTGTGCTTGATTTTGCTCACTCATCCCGCCCCCCGTTCACTTTTAGCAGGTTTTGGGAAAATCCCCATTTTTGACTTTTTCGACACTACCGGCCCTGTCACCTTTTAAAATTTTTGCCCACTTTGGAAAATCCTTCACAATTTTCACAAAACGCCCAAACTGTGCTTGATTTTGCTCGTTTTTCACTCATCCCGCCCCCCGGCCACTTTTAGCAAGTTTTTGTAAAATCCCCATTTTTGACTTTTTCGACACTACCGGCCCTGTCCTCATTTAACATTTTTGCCCACTTTGGAAAATCCTTCACAATTTTCACAAAACGCCCCAACTGTGCTTGATTTTGCTCGTTTTTCACTCAGCCTGTCCCCCGGCCACTTTTAGCAAGTTTTGGGAAAATCCCCATTTTTGACATTTTCGACACTACCGGCCCTGTCGTTTTATTCAATTTTTGCCCGGTTTGGAAAATCCTTCACAATTTTCACATTACACATCAACTGTGCTTGATTTTGCTCACTCATCCCGCCCCCCGGCCACTTTTAGCAAGTTTTGGGAAAATCCCCATTTTTGACTTTTTCGACACTACCGGCCCTGTGGCCTTTTAAAATTTTGCCCACTTTGGAAAATCCTTCACAATTTTCACAAAATACCCAATCTGTGCTTGATTTTGCTCCTTTCTCACTCATCCCGCCCCCCTTGCCCCTTTTAGCAAGGTTTGGGAAAATCCCCATTTTTGACTTTTTCGACACTACCGGACCTGTCGTTTTTTTCAAATTTTGCCTGGTTTGGAAAATCCTACACAATTTTCACATTACACATCAACTGTGCTTGATTTTGCTCACTCATCCCGCCCCCCGGCCACTTTTAGCAGGTTTTGGGAAAATCCCCATTTTTGACTTTTTCGACACTACCGGCCCTGTCGCCTTTTAACATTTTTGCCCACTTTGGAAAATCCTTCACAATTTTCACAAAACGCCCCAACTGTGCTTGACTTTGCTCGTTTTTCACTCATCCCGCCCCCCGGCCACTTTTAGCAAATTTTGGGAATATCCCCATTTTTGACTTTTTCGACACTACCGGCCCTGTCACCTTTTAAAATTTTTGCCCACTTTGGAAAATCCTTCACAATTTTCACAAAACGCCCAAACTGTGCTTGATTTTGCTCGTTTTTCACTCATCCCGCCCCCCGGCCACTTTTAGCAAGTTTTTGGAAAATCCCCATTTTTGACTTTTTCGACACTACCGGCCCTGTCCTCATTTAACATTTTTGCCCACTTTGGAAAATCCTTCACAATTTTCACAAAACGCCCCAACTGTGCTTGATTTTGCTCATTTTTCACTCATACCGCCCCCCGGCCACTTTTAGCAAGTTTTGGGAAAATCCCCATTTTTGACTTTTTCGACACTACCGTCCCTGTGGCCTTTTAACATTTTTGCCCACTTTGGAAAATCCTTCACAATTTTCACAAAACACCCCAACTGTGCTTGATTTTGCTCGTTTTTCACTCATCCCGCCCCCCGGCCACTTTTAGCAAGTTTTGGGAAAATCCCCATTTTTGACATTTTCGACACTAACGGGCCTGTCGTTTTTTTTTTAATTTTTGCCAACTTTGGAAAATCCTTCACAATTTTCACAAAACGCCCCAACTGTGCTTGATTTTGCTCGTTTTTCACTCATCCCACCCCCCGGTCATTTTTAGCAAGTTTTGGGAAAATCCCCATTTTTGACATTTTCGACACTACCGGCCCTGTCGTTTTATTTAATTTTTGCCCACTTTGGAAAATCCTTCACAATTTTCACATTACACATCAACTGTGCTTGATTTTGCTCACTCATCCCGCCCCCCGTTCACTTTTAGCAGGTTTTGGGAAAATCCCCATTTTTGACTTTTTCGACACTACCGGCCCTGTCACCTTTTAAAATTTTTGCCCACTTTGGAAAATCCTTCACAATTTTCACAAAACGCCCAAACTGTGCTTGATTTTGCTCGTTTTTCACTCATCCCGCCCCCCGGCCACTTTTAGCAAGTTTTTGTAAAATCCCCATTTTTGACTTTTTCGACACTACCGGCCCTGTCCTCATTTAACATTTTTGCCCACTTTGGAAAATCCTTCACAATTTTAACAAAACGCCCCAACTGTGCTTGATTTTGCTCGTTTTTCACTCAGCCTGTCCCCCGGCCACTTTTAGCAAGTTTTGGGAAAATCCCCATTTTTGACATTTTCGACACTACCGGCCCTGTCGTTTTATTCAATTTTTGCCCGGTTTGGAAAATCCTTCACAATTTTCACATTACACATCAACTGTGCTTGATTTTGCTCACTCATCCCGCCCCCCGGCCACTTTTAGCAAGTTTTGGGAAAATCCCCATTTTTGACTTTTTCGACACTACCGGCCCTGTGGCCTTTTAAAATTTTGCCCACTTTGGAAAATCCTTCACAATTTTCACAAAATACCCAATCTGTGCTTGATTTTGCTCCTTTCTCACTCATCCCGCCCCCCTTGCCCCTTTTAGCAAGGTTTGGGAAAATCCCCATTTTTGACTTTTTCGACACTACCGGACCTGTCGTTTTTTTCAAATTTTGCCTGGTTTGGAAAATCCTACACAATTTTCACATTACACATCAACTGTGCTTGATTTTGCTCACTCATCCCGCCCCCCGGCCACTTTTAGCAGGTTTTGGGAAAATCCCCATTTTTGACTTTTTCGACACTACCGGCCCTGTCGCCTTTTAACATTTTTGCCCACTTTGGAAAATCCTTCACAATTTTCACAAAACGCCCCAACTGTGCTTGACTTTGCTCGTTTTTCACTCATCCCGCCCCCCGGCCACTTTTAGCAAATTTTGGGAATATCCCCATTTTTGACTTTTTCGACACTACCGGCCCTGTCACCTTTTAAAATTTTTGCCCACTTTGGAAAATCCTTCACAATTTTCACAAAACGCCCAAACTGTGCTTGATTTTGCTCGTTTTTCACTCATCCCGCCCCCCGGCCACTTTTAGCAAGTTTTTGGAAAATCCCCATTTTTGACTTTTTCGACACTACCGGCCCTGTCCTCATTTAACATTTTTGCCCACTTTGGAAAATCCTTCACAATTTTCACAAAACGCCCCAACTGTGCTTGATTTTGCTCATTTTTCACTCATACCGCCCCCCGGCCACTTTTAGCAAGTTTTGGGAAAATCCCCATTTTTGACTTTTTCGACACTACCGTCCCTGTGGCCTTTTAACATTTTTGCCCACTTTGGAAAATCCTTCACAATTTTCACAAAACACCCCAACTGTGCTTGATTTTGCTCGTTTTTCACTCATCCCGCCCCCCGGCCACTTTTAGCAAGTTTTGGGAAAATCCCCATTTTTGACATTTTCGACACTAACGGGCCTGTCGTTTTTTTTTTAATTTTTGCCAACTTTGGAAAATCCTTCACAATTTTCACAAAACGCCCCAACTGTGCTTGATTTTGCTCGTTTTTCACTCATCCCACCCCCCGGTCATTTTTAGCAAGTTTTGGGAAAATCCCCATTTTTGACATTTTCGACACTACCGGCCCTGTCGTTTTATTTAATTTTTGCCCACTTTGGAAAATCCTTCACAATTTTCACATTACACATCAACTGTGCTTGATTTTGCTCACTCATCCCGCCCCCCGTTCACTTTTAGCAGGTTTTGGGAAAATCCCCATTTTTGACTTTTTCGACACTACCGGCCCTGTCACCTTTTAAAATTTTTGCCCACTTTGGAAAATCCTTCACAATTTTCACAAAACGCCCAAACTGTGCTTGATTTTGCTCGTTTTTCACTCATCCCGCCCCCCGGCCACTTTTAGCAAGTTTTTGTAAAATCCCCATTTTTGACTTTTTCGACACTACCGGCCCTGTCCTCATTTAACATTTTTGCCCACTTTGGAAAATCCTTCACAATTTTAACAAAACGCCCCAACTGTGCTTGATTTTGCTCGTTTTTCACTCAGCCTGTCCCCCGGCCACTTTTAGCAAGTTTTGGGAAAATCCCCATTTTTGACATTTTCGACACTACCGGCCCTGTCGTTTTATTCAATTTTTGCCCGGTTTGGAAAATCCTTCACAATTTTCACATTACACATCAACTGTGCTTGATTTTGCTCACTCATCCCGCCCCCCGGCCACTTTTAGCAAGTTTTGGGAAAATCCCCATTTTTGACTTTTTCGACACTACCGGCCCTGTGGCCTTTTAAAATTTTGCCCACTTTGGAAAATCCTTCACAATTTTCACAAAATACCCAAACTGTGCTTGATTTTGCTCCTTTCTCACTCATCCCGCCCCCCTGGCCCCTTTTAGCAAGGTTTGGGAAAATCCCCATTTTTGACTTTTTCGACACTACCGGACCTGTCGTTTTTTTCAAATTTTGCCTGGTTTGGAAAATCCTACACAATTTTCACATTACACATCAACTGTGCTTGATTTTGCTCACTCATCCCGCCCCCCGGCCACTTTTAGCAGGTTTTGGGAAAATCCCCATTTTTGACTTTTTCGACACTACCGGCCCTGTCGCCTTTTAACATTTTTGCCCACTTTGGAAAATCCTTCACAATTTTCACAAAACGCCCCAACTGTGCTTGATTTTGCTCGTTTTTCACTCATCCCGCCCCCGGCCACTTTTAGCAAGTTTTGGGAAAATCCCCATTTTTGACTTTTTCGACACTACCGGCCCTGTCCTCATTTAACATTTTTGCCCACTTTGGAAAATCCTTCACAATTTTCACAAAACGCCCCAACTGTGCTTGATTTTGCTCATTTTTCACTCATACCGCCCCCCGGCCACTTTTAGCAAGTTTTGGGAAAATCCCCATTTTTGACTTTTTCGACACTACCGTCCCTGTGGCCTTTTAACATTTTTGCCCACTTTGGAAAATCCTTCACAATTTTCACAAAACACCCCAACTGTGCTTGATTTTGCTCGTTTTTCACTCATCCCGCCCCCCGGCCACTTTTAGCAAGTTTTGGGAAAATCCCCATTTTTGACATTTTCGACACTAACGGGCCTGTCGTTTTTTTTTAAATTTTTGCCAACTTTGGAAAATCCTTCACAATTTTCACAAAACGCCCCAACTGTGCTTGATTTTGCTCGTTTTTCACTCATCCCACCCCCCGGTCATTTTTAGCAAGTTTTGGGAAAATCCCCATTTTTGACATTTTCGACACTACCGGCCCTGTCGTTTTATTCAATTTTTGCCCACTTTGGAAAATCCTTCACAATTTTCACATTACACATCAACTGTGCTTGAATTTGCTCACTCATCCCGCCCCCCGGCCACTTTTAGCAGGTTTTTGGAAAATCCCCATTTTTGACTTTTTCGACACTACCGGCCCTGTCACCTTTTAACATTTTTGCCCACTTTGGAAAATCCTTCACAATTTTCACAAAACGCCCCAACTGTGCTTGATTTTGCTCATTTTTCACTCATCCCGTCCCCCGGCCACTATTAGCAAGTTTTGGGTAAATCCCCATTTTTGACTTTTTCGACACTACCGTCCCTGTGGCCTTTTAACATTTTTGCCCACTTTGGAAAATCCTTCACAATTTTCAGAAAACACCCCAACTGTGCTTGATTTTGCTCGTTTTTCACTCATCCCGCCCCCCGGCCACTTTTAGCAGGTTTTGGGAAAATCCCCATTTTTGACATTTTCGACACTACCGGCCCTGTCGTTTTATTCAATTTTTGCCCGGTTTGGAAAATCCTTCACAATTTTCACATTACACATCAACTGTGCTTGATTTTGCTCACTCATCCCGCCCCCCGGCCACTTTTAGCAGGTTTTGGGAAAATCCCCATTTTTGACATTTTCGACACTACCGGCCCTGTCGTTTTATTCAATTTTTGCCCGTTTTGGAAAATCCTTCACAATTTTCACAAAACGCCCCAACTGTGCTTGATTTTGCTCATTTTTCACTCATCCCGCCCCCCGGCCACTTTTAGCAAGTTTTGGGAAAATCCCCATTTTTGACTTTTTCGACACTACCGTCCCTGTGGCCTTTTAACATTTTTGCCCACTTTGGAAAATCCTTCACAATTTTCACAAAACACCCCAACTGTGCTTGATTTTGCTCGTTTTTCACTCATCCCGCCCCCCGGCCACTTTTAGCAAGTTTTGGGAAAATCCCCATTTTTGACATTTTCGACACTACCGGCCCTGTCGTTTTATTCAATTTTTGCCCGTTTTGGAAAATCCTTCACAATTTTCACATTACACATCAACTGTGCTTGATTTTGCTCACTCATCCCGCCCCCCGGCCACTTTTAGCAGGTTTTGGGAAAATCCCCATTTTTGACTTTTTCGACACTACCGGCCCTGTCACCTTTTAAAATTTTTGCCCACTTTGGAAAATCCTTCACAATTTTCACAAAACGCCCAAACTGTGCTTGATTTTGCTCGTTTTTCACTCATCCCGCCCCCCGGCCACTTTTAGCAAGTTTTTGTAAAATCCCCATTTTTGACTTTTTCGACACTACCGGCCCTGTCCTCATTTAACATTTTTGCCCACTTTGGAAAATCCTTCACAATTTTCACAAAACGCCCCAACTGTGCTTGATTTTGCTCGTTTTTCACTCAGCCTGTCCCCCGGCCACTTTTAGCAAGTTTTGGGAAAATCCCCATTTTTGACATTTTCGACACTACCGGCCCTGTCGTTTTATTCAATTTTTGCCCGGTTTGGAAAATCCTTCACAATTTTCACATTACACATCAACTGTGCTTGATTTTGCTCACTCATCCCGCCCCCCGGCCACTTTTAGCAAGTTTTGGGAAAATCCCCATTTTTGACTTTTTCGACACTACCGGCCCTGTGGCCTTTTAAAATTTTGCCCACTTTGGAAAATCCTTCACAATTTTCACAAAATACCCAAACTGTGCTTGATTTTGCTCCTTTCTCACTCATCCCGCCCCCCTGGCCCCTTTTAGCAAGGTTTGGGAAAATCCCCATTTTTGACTTTTTCGACACTACCGGACCTGTCGTTTTTTTCAAATTTTGCCTGGTTTGGAAAATCCTACACAATTTTCACATTACACATCAACTGTGCTTGATTTTGCTCACTCATCCCGCCCCCCGGCCACTTTTAGCAGGTTTTGGGAAAATCCCCATTTTTTGACTTTTTCGACACTACCGGCCCTGTCGCCTTTTAACATTTTTGCCCACTTTGGAAAATCCTTCACAATTTTCACAAAACGCCCCAACTGTGCTTGACTTTGCTCGTTTTTCACTCATCCCGCCCCCCGGCCACTTTTAGCAAATTTTGGGAATATCCCCATTTTTGACTTTTTCGACACTACCGGCCCTATCGTTTTTGAACATTTTTGCCCACTTTGGAAAATCCTTCACAATTTTCACAAAACGCCCCAACTGTGCTTGATTTTGCTCGTTTTTTACTCAGCCTGTCCCCCGGCCACTTTTAGCAAGTTTTGGGAAAATCCCCATTTTTGACATTTTCGACACTACCGGCCCTGTCGTTTTATTCAATTTTTGCCCGGTTTGGAAAATCCTTCACAATTTTCACATTACACATCAACTGTGCTTGAATTTGCTCACTCATCCCGCCCCCCGGCCACTTTTAGCAGGTTTTGGGAAAATCCCCATTTTTGACTTTTTCGACACTTACCGGCCCTGTCACCTTTTAAAATTTTTGCCCACTTTGGAAAATCCTTCACAATTTTCACAAAACGCCCCAACTGTGCTTGATTTTTCTCGTTTTTCACTCATCCCGCCCCCCGGCCACTTTTAGCAAGTTTTGGGAAAATCCCCATTTTTGACTTTTTCGACACTACCGGCCCTGTCCTCATTTAACATTTTTGCCCACTTTGGAAAATCCTTCACAATTTTCACAAAACGCCCCAACTGTGCTTGATTTTGCTCATTTTTCACTCATACCGCCCCCCGGCCACTTTTAGCAAGTTTTGGGAAAATCCCCATTTTTGACTTTTTCGACACTACCGTCCCTGTGGCCTTTTAACATTTTTGCCCACTTTGGAAAATCCTTCACAATTTTCACAAAACACCCCAACTGTGCTTGATTTTGCTCGTTTTTCACTCATCCCGCCCCCCGGCCACTTTTAGCAAGTTTTGGGAAAATCCCCATTTTTGACATTTTCGACACTAACGGGCCTGTCGTTTTTTTTTAAATTTTTGCCAACTTTGGAAAATCCTTCACAATTTTCACAAAACGCCCCAACTGTGCTTGATTTTGCTCGTTTTTCACTCATCCCACCCCCCGGTCATTTTTAGCAAGTTTTGGGAAAATCCCCATTTTTGACATTTTCGACACTACCGGCCCTGTCGTTTTATTCAATTTTTGCCCACTTTGGAAAATCCTTCACAATTTTCACATTACACATCAACTGTGCTTGATTTTGCTCACTCATCCCGCCCCCCGGCCACTTTTAGCAGGTTTTTGGAAAATCCCCATTTTTGACTTTTTCGACACTACCGGCCCTGTCACCTTTTAACATTTTTGCCCACTTTGGAAAATCCTTCACAATTTTCACAAAACGCCCCAACTGTGCTTGATTTTGCTCATTTTTCACTCATCCCGTCCCCCGGCCACTATTAGCAAGTTTTGGGAAAATCCCCATTTTTGACTTTTTCGACACTACCGTCCCTGTGGCCTTTTAACATTTTTGCCCACTTTGGAAAATCCTTCACAATTTTCAGAAAACACCCCAACTGTGCTTGATTTTGCTCGTTTTTCACTCATCCCGCCCCCCGGCCACTTTTAGCAGGTTTTGGGAAAATCCCCATTTTTGACATTTTCGACACTACCGGCCCTGTCGTTTTATTCAATTTTTGCCCGTTTTGGAAAATCCTTCACAATTTTCACAAAACGCCCCAACTGTGCTTGATTTTGCTCATTTTTCACTCATCCCGCCCCCCGGCCACTTTTAGCAAGTTTTGGGAAAATCCCCATTTTTGACTTTTTCGACACTACCGTCCCTGTGGCCTTTTAACATTTTTGCCCACTTTGGAAAATCCTTCACAATTTTCACAAAACACCCCAACTGTGCTTGATTTTGCTCGTTTTTCACTCATCCCGCCCCCCGGCCACTTTTAGCAAGTTTTGGGAAAATCCCCATTTTTGACATTTTCGACACTACCGGCCCTGTCGTTTTATTCAATTTTTGCCCGTTTTGGAAAATCCTTCACAATTTTCACATTACACATCAACTGTGCTTGATTTTGCTCACTCATCCCGCCCCCCGGCCACTTTTAGCAGGTTTTGGGAAAATCCCCATTTTTGACTTTTTCGACACTACCGGCCCTGTCACCTTTTAACATTTTTGCCCACTTTGGAAAATCCTTCACAATTTTCACAAAACGCCCCAACTGTGCTTGATTTTGCCCGTTTTTCACTCAGCCTGTCCCCCGGCCACTTTTAGCAAGTTTTGGGAAAATCCCCATTTTTGACATTTTCGACACTACCGGCCCTGTCGTTTTATTCAATTTTTGCCCGGTTTGGAAAATCCTTCACAATTTTCACATTACACATCAACTGTGCTTGATTTTGCTCACTCATCCCGCCCCCCGGCCACTTTTAGCAAGTTTTGGGAAAATCCCCATTTTTGACTTTTTCGACACTACCGGCCCTGTGGCCTTTTAAAATGTTTGCCCACTTTGGAAAATCCTTCACAATTTTCACAAAATACCCAAACTGTGCTTGATTTTGCTCCTTTCTCACTCATCCCGCCCCCCTGGCAAGTTTTGGGAAAATCCCCATTTTTGACATTTTCGACACTACCGGCCCTGTCGTTTTATTCAATTTTTGCCCGTTTTGGAAAATCTTTCACAATTTTCACATTACACATCAACTGTGCTTGATTTTGCTCACTCATCCCGCCCCCCGGCCACTTTTAGCAAGTTTTGGGAAAATCCCCATTTTTGACTTTTTCGACACTACCGGCCCTGTGGCCTTTTAAAATTTTTGCCCACTTTGGAAAATCCTTCACAATTTTCATAAAATACCCAAACTGTGCTTGATTTTGCTCCTTTCTCACTCATCCCGCCCCCCTGGCCCCTTTTAGCAAGGTTTGGAAAAATCCCCATTTTTGACTTTTTCGACACTAACGGGCCTGACGTTTTTTTTTAATTTTTGCCCACTTTGGAAAATCCTTCACAATTTTCACAAAACGCCCCAACTGTGCTTGATTTTGCTCGTTTTTCACATATTCCACCCCCCGGCCATTTTTAGCAAGTTTTGGGAAAATCCCCATTTTTGACTTTTTCGACACTACCGGACCTGTCGCCTTTTAACATTTTTGCCCACTTTGGAAAATCCTTCACAATTTTCACAAAACGCCCCAACTTTCGCTTGATTTTGCTCATTTTTCACTTATCCCGCCCCCCGGCCACTTTTAGCAAGTTTTGGGAAAATCCCCATTTTTGACTTTTTCGACACTACCGTCCCTGTGGCCTTTTTAAATTTGTGCCCACTTTGGAAAATCCTTCACAATTTTCACAAAACACCCCAACTGTGCTTGATTTTGCTCGTTTTTCACTCATCCCGCCCCCCGGCCACTTTTAGCAAGTTTTGGGAAAATCCCCATTTTTGACTTTTTCGACACTACCGGCCCTATCGTTTTTTAACATTTTTGCCCACTTTGGAAAATCCTTCAAAATTTTCACAAAACGCCCCAAATGTGCTTGATTTTGCTCGTTTTTCACTGAGGCCGCCCCCCAGCCCCTTTTAGCAAGGTTTGGGAAAATTCCCATTTTTGACGTTTTCGACACTACCGGCCCTGTCGTTTTTTTCAATTTTTGCCTGGTTTGGAAAATCCTTCACAATTTTCACATCATACATCAACTGTGCTTGATTTTGCTCACTCATCCCGCCTTCCGGCCACTTTTAGCAAGTTTTGGGAAAATCCCCATTTTTGACTTTTTCGACACTACCGGCCCTGTGGCCTTTTAAAATTTTTGCCCACTTTGGAAAATCCTTCACAATTTTCATAAAATACCCAAACTGTGCTTGATTTTGCTCCTTTCTCACTCATCCCGCCCCCCTGGCCCCTTTTAGCAAGGTTTGGAAAAATCCCCATTTTTGACTTTTTCGACACTAACGGGCCTGTCGTTTTTTTTAAATTTTTGTCAACTTTGGAAAATCCTTCACAATTTTCACAAAACGCCCCAACTGTGCTTGATTTTGCTCGTTTTTCACTCATCCCATCCCCCGGCCATTTTTAGCAAGTTTTGGGAAAATCCCCATTTTTGACTTTTTCGACACTACCGGCCCTGTCGACTTTTAAAATTTTTGCCCACTTTGGAAAATCCTTCACAATTTTCACAAAATACGCCAACTGTGCTTGATTTTGCTCCTTTCTCACTCAGCCCGACCCCCTGGCCCCTTTTAGCAATATTTAGGAAAATCCCCATTTTTGACTTTTTCGACACTACCAGACCTGTCGTTTTTTTGAAATTTTGCCCACTTTGGAAAAATCCTTCACAATTTTCACAAAACGCCCCAAATGTGCTTGATTTTGCTCGTTTTTCACTCATCCCGCCCCCCGGCCCCTTTTAGCAAGGTTTGGGAAAATCCGCATTTTTGACTTTTTCGACACTACCGGCCCTGTTGCCTTTTAAGATTTTTGCCCACTTTGGAAAATCCTTCACAATTTTCACAAAACGCCCCAACTGTGTTTGATTTTGCTCGTTTTTCACTCATCCCGCCCCCCGGCCACTTTTAGCATGTTTAGGGAAATCCAAATTTTTGACTTTTTCGACACTACCGGCCCTGTAGCCTTTTAAAATTTTTGCCCACTTTGGAAAATCCTTCACAATTTTCACAAAACGCCCCAACTGTGCTTGATTTTGCTCGTTTTTCACTCATCCCACCCCCCGGCCATTTTTAGCAAGTTTTGGGAAAATCCCCATTTTTGACTTTTTCGACACTACCGGCCCTGTCGACTTTTAAAATTTTTGCCCACTTTGGAAAATCCTTCACAATTTTCACAAAATACGCCAACTGTGCTTGATTTTGCTCCTTTCTCACTCAGCCCGACCCCCTGGCCCCTTTTAGCAAGATTTAGGAAAATCCCCATTTTTGACTTTTTCGACACTACCAGACCTGTCGTTTTTTTGAAATTTTGCCCACTTTGGAAAATCCTTCACAATTTTCAAAAACGCCCCAAATGTGCTTGATTTTGCTCGTTTTTCACTGAGCCCGCCCCCCGGCCCCTTTTAGCAAGGTTTGGGAAAATCCGCATTTTTGACTTTTTCGACACTACCGGCCCTGTTGCCTTTTAAGATTTTTGCCCACTTTGGAAAATCCTTCACAATTTTCACAAAACGCCCCAACTGTGCTTGATTTTGCTCCTTTCTAACTCATCCCGCCCCCCTGGCCCCTTTTAGCAAGGTTTGGGAAAATCCCCATTTTTGACTTTTTCGACACTACCGGACCTGTCGTTTTTTTCAAATTTTGCCTGGTTTGGAAAATCCTACACAATTTTCACATTACACATCAACTGTGCTTGATTTTGCTCACTCATCCCGCCCCCCCGCCACTTTTAGCAGGTTTTGGGAAAATCCCCATTTTTGACTTTTTCGACACTACCGGCCCTGTCGCCTTTTAACATTTTTGCCCACTTTGGAAAATCCTTCACAATTTTCACAAAACGCCCCAACTGTGCTTGACTTTGCTCGTTTTTCACTCATCCCGCCCCCCGGCCACTTTTAGCAAATTTTGGGAATATCCCCATTTTTGACTTTTTCGACACTACCGGCCCTATCGTTTTTGAACATTTTTGCCCACTTTGGAAAATCCTTCACAATTTTCACAAAACGCCCCAACTGTGCTTGATTTTGCTCGTTTTTTACTCAGCCTGTCCCCCGGCCACTTTTAGCAAGTTTTGGGAAAATCCCCATTTTTGACATTTTCGACACTACCGGCCCTGTCGTTTTATTCAATTTTTGCCCGGTTTGGAAAATCCTTCACAATTTTCACATTACACATCAACTGTGCTTGAATTTGCTCACTCATCCCGCCCCCCGGCCACTTTTAGCAGGTTTTGGGAAAATCCCCATTTTTGACTTTTTCGACACTTACCGGCCCTGTCACCTTTTAAAATTTTTGCCCACTTTGGAAAATCCTTCACAATTTTCACAAAACGCCCCAACTGTGCTTGATTTTTCTCGTTTTTCACTCATCCCGCCCCCCGGCCACTTTTAGCAAGTTTTGGGAAAATCCCCATTTTTGACTTTTTCGACACTACCGGCCCTGTCCTCATTTAACATTTTTGCCCACTTTGGAAAATCCTTCACAATTTTCACAAAACGCCCCAACTGTGCTTGATTTTGCTCATTTTTCACTCATACCGCCCCCCGGCCACTTTTAGCAAGTTTTGGGAAAATCCCCATTTTTGACTTTTTCGACACTACCGTCCCTGTGGCCTTTTAACATTTTTGCCCACTTTGGAAAATCCTTCACAATTTTCACAAAACACCCCAACTGTGCTTGATTTTGCTCGTTTTTCACTCATCCCGCCCCCCGGCCACTTTTAGCAAGTTTTGGGAAAATCCCCATTTTTGACATTTTCGACACTAACGGGCCTGTCGTTTTTTTTTAAATTTTTGCCAACTTTGGAAAATCCTTCACAATTTTCACAAAACGCCCCAACTGTGCTTGATTTTGCTCGTTTTTCACTCATCCCACCCCCCGGTCATTTTTAGCAAGTTTTGGGAAAATCCCCATTTTTGACATTTTCGACACTACCGGCCCTGTCGTTTTATTCAATTTTTGCCCACTTTGGAAAATCCTTCACAATTTTCACATTACACATCAACTGTGCTTGATTTTGCTCACTCATCCCGCCCCCCGGCCACTTTTAGCAGGTTTTTGGAAAATCCCCATTTTTGACTTTTTCGACACTACCGGCCCTGTCACCTTTTAACATTTTTGCCCACTTTGGAAAATCCTTCACAATTTTCACAAAACGCCCCAACTGTGCTTGATTTTGCTCATTTTTCACTCATCCCGTCCCCCGGCCACTATTAGCAAGTTTTGGGAAAATCCCCATTTTTGACTTTTTCGACACTACCGTCCCTGTGGCCTTTTAACATTTTTGCCCACTTTGGAAAATCCTTCACAATTTTCAGAAAACACCCCAACTGTGCTTGATTTTGCTCGTTTTTCACTCATCCCGCCCCCCGGCCACTTTTAGCAGGTTTTGGGAAAATCCCCATTTTTGACATTTTCGACACTACCGGCCCTGTCGTTTTATTCAATTTTTGCCCGTTTTGGAAAATCCTTCACAATTTTCACAAAACGCCCCAACTGTGCTTGATTTTGCTCATTTTTCACTCATCCCGCCCCCCGGCCACTTTTAGCAAGTTTTGGGAAAATCCCCATTTTTGACTTTTTCGACACTACCGTCCCTGTGGCCTTTTAACATTTTTGCCCACTTTGGAAAATCCTTCACAATTTTCACAAAACACCCCAACTGTGCTTGATTTTGCTCGTTTTTCACTCATCCCGCCCCCCGGCCACTTTTAGCAAGTTTTGGGAAAATCCCCATTTTTGACATTTTCGACACTACCGGCCCTGTCGTTTTATTCAATTTTTGCCCGTTTTGGAAAATCCTTCACAATTTTCACATTACACATCAACTGTGCTTGATTTTGCTCACTCATCCCGCCCCCCGGCCACTTTTAGCAGGTTTTGGGAAAATCCCCATTTTTGACTTTTTCGACACTACCGGCCCTGTCACCTTTTAACATTTTTGCCCACTTTGGAAAATCCTTCACAATTTTCACAAAACGCCCCAACTGTGCTTGATTTTGCCCGTTTTTCACTCAGCCTGTCCCCCGGCCACTTTTAGCAAGTTTTGGGAAAATCCCCATTTTTGACATTTTCGACACTACCGGCCCTGTCGTTTTATTCAATTTTTGCCCGGTTTGGAAAATCCTTCACAATTTTCACATTACACATCAACTGTGCTTGATTTTGCTCACTCATCCCGCCCCCCGGCCACTTTTAGCAAGTTTTGGGAAAATCCCCATTTTTGACTTTTTCGACACTACCGGCCCTGTGGCCTTTTAAAATGTTTGCCCACTTTGGAAAATCCTTCACAATTTTCACAAAATACCCAAACTGTGCTTGATTTTGCTCCTTTCTCACTCATCCCGTCCCCCTGGCAAGTTTTGGGAAAATCCCCATTTTTGACATTTTCGACACTACCGGCCCTGTCGTTTTATTCAATTTTTGCCCGTTTTGGAAAATCTTTCACAATTTTCACATTACACATCAACTGTGCTTGATTTTGCTCACTCATCCCGCCCCCCGGCCACTTTTAGCAAGTTTTGGGAAAATCCCCATTTTTGACTTTTTCGACACTACCGGCCCTGTGGCCTTTTAAAATTTTTGCCCACTTTGGAAAATCCTTCACAATTTTCATAAAATACCCAAACTGTGCTTGATTTTGCTCCTTTCTCACTCATCCCGCCCCCCTGGCCCCTTTTAGCAAGGTTTGGAAAAATCCCCATTTTTGACTTTTTCGACACTAACGGGCCTGACGTTTTTTTTTAATTTTTGCCCACTTTGGAAAATCCTTCACAATTTTCACAAAACGCCCCAACTGTGCTTGATTTTGCTCGTTTTTCACATATTCCACCCCCCGGCCATTTTTAGCAAGTTTTGGGAAAATCCCCATTTTTGACTTTTTCGACACTACCGGACCTGTCGCCTTTTAACATTTTTGCCCACTTTGGAAAATCCTTCACAATTTTCACAAAACGCCCCAACTTTCGCTTGATTTTGCTCGTTTTTCACTGAGGCCGCCCCCCAGCCCCTTTTAGCAAGGTTTGGGAAAATTCCCATTTTTGACGTTTTCGACACTACCGGCCCTGTCGTTTTTTTCAATTTTTGCCTGGTTTGGAAAATCCTTCACAATTTTCACATCATACATCAACTGTGCTTGATTTTGCTCACTCATCCCGCCTTCCGGCCACTTTTAGCAAGTTTTGGGAAAATCCCCATTTTTGACTTTTTCGACACTACCGGCCCTGTGGCCTTTTAAAATTTTTGCCCACTTTGGAAAATCCTTCACAATTTTCATAAAATACCCAAACTGTGCTTGATTTTGCTCCTTTCTCACTCATCCCGCCCCCCTGGCCCCTTTTAGCAAGGTTTGGAAAAATCCCCATTTTTGACTTTTTCGACACTAACGGGCCTGTCGTTTTTTTTAAATTTTTGTCAACTTTGGAAAATCCTTCACAATTTTCACAAAACGCCCCAACTTTGCTTGATTTTGCTCGTTTTTCACTCATCCCGCCCCCCGGCCACTTTTAGCAAGTTTTGGGAAAATCCCCATTTTTGACTTTTTCGACACTACCGGCCCTGTCGACTTTTAAAATTTTTGCCCACTTTGGAAAATCCTTCACAATTTTCACAAAATACGCCAACTGTGCTTGATTTTGCTCCTTTCTCACTCAGCCCGACCCCCTGGGCCCCTTTTAGCAATATTTAGGAAAATCCCCATTTTTGACTTTTTCGACACTACCAGACCTGTCGTTTTTTTGAAATTTTGCCCACTTTGGAAAATCCTTCACAATTTTCACAAAACGCCCCAAATGTGCTTGATTTTGCTCGTTTTTCACTGAGCCCCGCCCCCCGGCCCCTTTTAGCAAGGTTTGGGAAAATCCGCATTTTTGACTTTTTCGACACTACCCGGCCCTGTTGCCTTTTAAGATTTTTGCCCACTTTGGAAAATCCTTCACAATTTTCACAAAACGCCCCAACTGTGTTTGATTTTGCTCGTTTTTCACTCATCCGCCCCCGGCCACTTTTAGCAAGTTTAGGGAAATCCAAATTTTTGACTTTTTCGACACTACCGGCCCTGTCGCCTTTTAAAATTTTTGCCCACTTTGGAAAATCCTTCACAATTTTCACAAAACACCCCAACTGTGCTTGATTTTGCTCGTGTTTCACTCAGACCGCTCCCCTGGCCCCTTTTAGCAAGGTTTGGGAAAATCCCCATTTTTGACTTTTTCGACACTACCGGACTTGTCGTTTTTTTCAAATTTTGCCTGGTTTGGAAAATCCTTCACAATTTTCACATTACACATCAACTGTGCTTGATTTTGCTCACTCATCCCGCCCCCCGGCCACTTTTAGTAGGTTTTGGGAAAATCCCCATTTTTGACTTTTTCGACACTACCGGCCCTGTCGCCTTTTAACATTTTTGCCCACTTTGGAAAATCCTTCACAATTTTCACAAAACGCCCCAACTTTGCTTGATTTTGCTCGTTTTTCACTCATCCCGCCCCCCGGCCACTTTTAGCAAGTTTTGGGAAAATCCCCATTTTTGACTTTTTCGACACTACCGGCCCTGTCGACTTTTAAAATTTTTGCCCACTTTGGAAAATCCTTCACAATTTTCACAAAATACGCCAACTGTGCTTGATTTTGCTCCTTTCTCACACAGCCCGCCCCCCTGGCCCCTTTTAGCAAGATTTCGGAAAATCCCCATTTTTTACTTTTTCAACACTACCAGACCTGTCGTTTTTTTTGAAATTTTGCCCACTTTGGAAAATCCTTCACAATTTTCACAAAACGCCCCAAATGTGCTTGATTTTGCTCGTTTTTCACTCAGCCTGTCCCCCGGCCACTTTTAGCAAGTTTTGGGAAAATCCCCATTTTTGACATTTTCGACACTACCAGCCCTGTCGTTTTATTCAATTTTTGCCCGGTTTGGAAAATCCTTCACAATTTTCACATTACACATCAACTGTGCTTGATTTTGCTCACTCATCCCGCCCCCCGGCCACTTTTAGCAGGTTTTGGGAAAATCCCCATTTTTGACTTTTTCGACACTACCGGCCCTGTGGCCTTTTAACATTTTTGCCCACTTTGGAAAATCCTTCACAATTTTCACAAAACCCCACAACTGTGCTTGATTTTGCTCGTTTTTCACTCAGCCTGTCCCCCGGCCACTTTTAGCAAGTTTTGGGAAAATCCCCATTTTTGACATTTTCGACACTACCGGCCCTGTCGTTTTATTCAATTTTTGCCCGGTTTGGAAAATCCTTCACAATTTTCACAAAATACCCAAACTGTGCTTGATTTTGCTCCTTTCTAACTCATCCCGCCCCCCTGGCCCCTTTTAGCAAGGTTTGGGAAAATCCCCATTTTTTGACTTTTTCGACACTACCGGACCTGTCGTTTTTTTCAAATTTTGCCTGGTTTGGAAAATCCTACACAATTTTCACATTACACATCAACTGTGCTTGATTTTGCTCACTCATCCCGCCCCCCCGCCACTTTTAGCAGGTTTTGGGAAAATCCCCATTTTTGACTTTTTCGACACTACCGGCCTTGTCGCCTTTTAACATTTTTGCCCACTTTGGAAAATCCTTCACAATTTTCACAAAACGCCCCAACTGTGCTTGTCTTTGCTCGTTTTTCACTCATCCCGCCCCCCCGGCCACTTTTAGCAAATTTTGGGAATATCCCCATTTTTGACTTTTTCGACACTACCGGCCCTTCGACTTTTAAAATTTTGCCCACTTTGGAAAATCCTTCACAATTTTCACAAAATACGCCAACTGTGCTTGATTTTGCTCCTTTCTCACTGAGCCCGCCCCCCGGCCCCTTTTAGCAAGGTTTGGGAAAATCCGCATTTTTGACTTTTTCGACACTACCGGCCCTGTTGCCTTTTAAGATTTTTGCCCACTTTGGAAAATCCTTCACAATTTTCACAAAACGCCCCAACTGTGTTTGATTTTGCTCGTTTTTCACTCATCCCGCCCCCCGGCCACTTTTAGCAAGTTTTGGGAAATCCAAATTTTTGACTTTTTCGACACTACCGGCCCTGTCGCCTTTTAAAATTTTTGCCCACTTTGGAAAATCCTTCACAATTTTCACAAAACACCCCAACTGTGCTTGATTTTGCTCGTGTTTCACTCAGACCGCTCCCCTGGCCCCTTTTAGCAAGGTTTGGGAAAATCCCCATTTTTGACTTTTTCGACACTACCGGACTTGTCGTTTTTTTCAAATTTTGCCTGGTTTGGAAAATCCTTCACAATTTTCACATTACACATCAACTGTGCTTGATTTTGCTCACTCATCCCGCCCCCCGGCCACTTTTAGTAGGTTTTGGGAAAATCCCCATTTTTGACTTTTTCGACACTACCGGCCCTGTCGCCTTTTAACATTTTTGCCCACTTTGGAAAATCCTTCACAATTTTCACAAAACGCCCCAACTTTGCTTGATTTTGCTCGTTTTTCACTCATCCCGCCCCCCGGCCACTTTTAGCAAGTTTTGGGAAAATCCCCATTTTTGACTTTTTCGACACTACCGGCCCTGTTGACTTTTAAAATTTTTGCCCACTTTGGAAAATCCTTCACAATTTTCACAAAATACGCCAACTGTGCTTGATTTTGCTCCTTTCTCACACAGCCCGCCCCCCTGGCCCCTTTTAGCAAGATTTCGGAAAATCCCCATTTTTTACTTTTTCAACACTACCAGACCTGTCGTTTTTTTTGAAATTTTGCCCACTTTGGAAAATCCTTCACAATTTTCACAAAACGCCCCAAATGTGCTTGATTTTGCTCGTTTTTCACTCAGCCTGTCCCCCGGCCACTTTTAGCAAGTTTTGGGAAAATCCCCATTTTTGACATTTTCGACAC
>NW_026910260.1:2500-16093 GCF_963691925.1 Scomber scombrus | reverse complement strand
CCACATTTCTTACACTTATTTTTACAAACTCAGCATTTATCTAACAGCTACGATTAACTTATAGACTCATATTTTGTCTTTTTGTTTTAATGACAATGAAATGTTTATGTACTTACAAGATTTTAGATTTGTATATTATTGTGTTTGTTTGTATTTTTATCTTATCAAGAGAAGCTTCATAAACATTTAATTGTACTGCTGATATAATAACAATAAAGTTCATTAATTCATGAAATACTTTATCCACCTACAGTGTATTTAAGTGCACATATATAAATAATGATTTCATTTTCATCAAGATTGACATGACATAAACATCTTATTAAAACTATTAACTATTAATTTGACAAAAAGGCAAAAGTTTTAGCACCTATATAAAAGTATAACATTTTTGTGCATTTTGGGCCACTTTAAGAAAAGACATCAAATTTAAGAGTTAAAGACATTTTGTGGTTAAAAAAATTGTAATTAATTTGTTTCTATTAATACTTACCAAAGTTATCCAGTGGGCCGGATTGGACCCCTTCGCAGGCCGGTTCTGGCCCACGAGCCATATGTTTGACACCCGTGTTATAGAGAATGTAGTGTTTAGAGGAGAGGAAATAAAGGAAATAAAGGAAATAAAGGAGGCAGACAGCAGATCTCAGTTGGTTCCTGTGGTTTATATTATTTATTACAGTATGAACACACAGACTGCTGCATGTCATTAAAAACAAACACCAGGTAATAATGGGGGAGTGTGCTTCTGTGTCAGAGTGGCTCATTACAACAACAACCAAGGCTTTATTTTATTTATTAATTATTATCATTACTGTAACACAATAAGGGCACTGTAAGGTGGAGGAGAGGAAACAAAAAAACACCACTGAAGAAGAGAAGAAGAAGAAGAAGAGGTGATTTTTGTTCATTATTGGCACAACAAAAGCTGCTTCCAGTGATCTGAACTATGACATCACAAAGCTTGTTTTGTATTTTTTTTTATCGTAGCTGCACAGATTTGCACAGACGACGACGACGAGGCAAAACCAATTTTTTTTTAAAAACAGGCACATGTATGACTTTTGAGTGACACTTATAATAATCCCTCCCCTTCTTCTTCAGACTGCAATGCATGAAAAAAGAAAAAGAGAGAAATGTCCTGGGTTGAGTTTTGATAGTGCATCTTAGTTGACTTCAACAACTAAGCTTTAAAAAAAAGAAAGAAAAAGAAGTAAAACCGTACATACCGACAGTTGATTGAGGCAGATTACAGTACCGAAGCATCATGATTATCTGTGAAGGGCTTCGGAGCAGGAAGTAGAACCAGAGACGACTTCAAGCTCTTTAACAGGAAATAGTAGGACCTTCTAAACGGTGATTACATATATTTACATTAACTCTTATATATATATCTGTGCTGCTATTTGTTCTGTGTGACAGATACATTTAATACAGTTAATCCCTTAGTGAAGTGCTGAAAGGTTACGGAGGAAGCACGAGAATCACAACAAAAAAAAATCGTACTGGCAAAGAGAGCAAATTTTTAAAATGAAGGGACCTTTTTTCTTCTTCTACACATTTTAGAGAGAGAGAGATAATAAGCTCTACTGTCAGTGTTCAAGTGTCTTCCCTAAAAAAACTATCATTGCACCTTCATGTGAGAACATTGGTTCGACCAATCAGAGGAGAGGGATTAAGCAGGATTTTGGACAAAAGACACGATGATGATGATGATGGTGATGATGACTTCCTGTGAGGTGCACACACACTCACACACACACAGACAGGAAGTGGCAGGGACCTTCTACTGGACCTTGGTGACGGAGTCGTGGATGGACTGGGCGACGTAGTCGATGTTCTTGGTGGTCAAGCCGCACATGTTGATGCGACCGCTGGCCATCAGGTACACGTGCTTCTCTTTGATCATGTACTCAACCTGCTTGGCTGTAAGACGAGGAGGGGGGGAGGGGGGAGGAGGGGGGCACAAGGAGGTTATTCAGAGAGAAGGAGAAGAAGAAGAAGAAGAAGAGGTGTCTGTCTGTCTGTGTGTGTGTGTGTGTGTGTGATTCTGTGTGTGTGTGTTGTGTGATTCTATCTGTGTGTGTGTGTGTGTGTGTGTGTGTGTGTGTGTGTGTGTGTGTGTGTGTGTGTGTGATTCTGTCTGTGTGTGTGTGTGTGTGTGATTCTGTCTGTGTGTTTGTGTGTGTGTGATTCTGATTCTGTGTGTGTGTGTGTGTGTGTGTGTGTGTGTGTGTGTGTGTGTGTGTGTGTGATTCTGTCTGTGTGTTTGTGTGTGTGTGATTCTGATTCTGTGTGTGTCTGTCTGTCTGTGTATGTGTGTGATTCTGTCTGTTCCTGTGTGTGTGTGAAAATCTGTGTGAGTGAGTGTGTGTCTGTCTGTCTGTGTGTCTTTGTGTGTGTGTATTTGTGTGTGTGTGTGTGTGTGTGTGTGTGTGTGTGTGTATGTCTGTTTGTGTGTGTTTGTTTGTATCTGTATGTATGTATGTATGTGTGTGTCTGTCTGTCTGTCAGTGTGTATATGTGTGTATATATGTGTATGTCTCTGTGTGTATTTATGTGTGTTTCCTACTCACGATTCAGGCCTGTGAAGCTGAACATGCCGATCTGCTGGGTGATGTGATCCCAGGTTCCTGGAGTTCCCAAAGCCTGAAGCTTAGACTTCAGCTCGTCCCTCATCAGCAGGACGCGGTCGGCCATCGTCTTCACGTTGCCCTTCCTACACGAGAAGAAGAGGAGAGGAGGAGGAGAAGAGGAGGAGAGGAGGAGGAGAGGAGAGGAGAAGGAGGAGGAGAGGAGGAGATGAGGAGGAGAGGAGGACAAGACGAGAGTAGGAGAGGAAGAGGGGAGGAGGGGAGAGGAGGACGAGAGGAGGAAAGGAGGACAAGAGGAAGAGAGGAGGACGAGAGGAGGAAGAGAGGAGGAGAGAAGGACAAGACGAGATGAGGAGGAGAGAAGGAGGACAAGAGGAAGATGAGAGGAGGACGAGAGGAGGACGAAAGGAAGAGAGGAGGATGAGAGGAGGAGGAAGAGAGGAGGACGAGAGGAGGTTGAGGAGAGGAGGACAAGAGGAAGAGGAGAGGAGGAGAAGAGGAAGACGAGAGGAGGACGAAAGGAGGACGAGAGGAGGACGAGACGAAGACAAGAGGACGAGAGGAGGACAAGAGGACAAGAGGAGGACGAGGAAAGGAGGACAAGAGGAGGACGAGAGACAGAAAGAAAGAAAGAGGAGAACAGTGATGAAATGCTCCACATGAAACTAAAATAGATTCCCGCTTTGGGAAATCTGAGAGCATCAAAATGTGGTTTAAATATTTTAAAGGTAACTTATAAAAGCTCAACGTGCTGCAGTGAAACACGTTTTCTATCCTTAGATCCTAAACTTAGAGGAACATGAAATATAACATTGTTTATCCTGAGTGGAGGAACTTTCAGGGTTTAGCTCACTAGTTGGATTTAATATTTACTTTTAGAGATACCTTTTCAGATTTGATACATCAGCCTTTAAAAACTGCGTACCACCAGACACTAGGTGGCAGTAGTGAGTCACAGCCGATGCTACGTGGGTAATGCTACGTGGCTAATGCTACGTGGCTAACGACGGAGCGGCTCTGTGAGGAACGTACCACTCTGCGAACAGCTCGGGGCAGTTGAGGGTCTTGCTGACGACGCGCGCTCCCTGAGACGGAGGGTTGGACCAGGTCGTCCTGACGATCTTCTCCATCTGAGACATGATGCGGGTCAGGTTCTCCGTATCCTTGGCAACCACGGTAAGGTTTCCGACTCTCTCATCTGAGCGAGACAAACGGAGAGAAGAAGAGCGGTTATTGTTCAAATGTATGATGAGGATGAGTGATGTTCCTACTAGGGGTGCAAAATGTCCGATACATTTCTGGAAACTTTCAATGGGAATTATGGGAATATATGGGAATTAACTGGAAATTTAGGGCAATTTATACAAACTGGATCAACTGTAAACAAACATAATCATAACATTTGGTTCTCATAAGCAGACATGCATGCAAACTAACACAATTTTATAAAAACAACTACATTTTGACTGACTTATTTGTGATTAGAACTTTAATTCTTTCATTAAAACAACAAAAATGTGCATGTGGAGGAGTGCACACTGCATGTAGGAGCTGTGGACCTGCAGTAAGTAATGTGCTATGTGCATGTGAGGTGAGATATTCAACTGTATTTGCATTAAATCTGGTTGTTTAAACAAGATTATGCTACAAGATGTTTTGTTTTTTTCTAACTACATTAAGTTCCCTGTTAAAGGCTAACATGCTATTTTGTAAATTTCCAGTTCATTTTCCCATATATTCCTGTTAATTCCCATAAATTCCCATATATTCCTGTTAATTCCCATATATTCCTGTTTATTCCCATAAATTCCTGTTTATTCCCATAAATTCCAATATATTCCTGTTAATTCCCATATATTCCTGTATATCCCATAAATTCCAATATATTCCTGTTAATTCTCATATATTCCTGTTAATTCCCATATATTCCTGTTAATTCCCATAAATTTCCATATATTCCTGTTTATTCCCATAAATTCCAATATATTCCTGTTAATTCCCATATATTCCTGTTTATTCCCATATATTCCTGTTAATTCCCATATATTCCTGTTAATTCACATAAATTCCCATATATTCTTGTTTATTCCCATAAATTCCAATATATTCCTGTTAATTCCCATATATTCCTGTTTATTCCCATACATTCCCATATATTCCTGTTAATTTTCCAATGGATAGTTTCCCACTTTGAAAATTCACTCAATTGTGTGTATTTGTGTATTTGTGTATGTGTGTGTGTGTGTGTGTGTGTGTGTGTGTGTGTGTGTGTGTGTGTGTGTGTGTGTGTGTGTGTGTGTGTGTGTGTGTGTGTATGTGTGTGTGTGTGTGTGTGTGTGTGTATCATATGAACTCACTGTACAGTCCAAAGTTTTTGGAGAAGGACTGAGACACAAAGAGCTCAAATCCCTCAGACACAAAGTAGCGGATGGCCCAAGCGTCTTTATCCAGACTGCCGGAGGCGAAACCCTGATAGGCCGAGTCGAAGAAAACCAACAGATTCCTCCTCTGGAAAAAGAAGAGAAAAAAAACAGGATATGAAGAAAAAGAAAGATTAAAAAGATGCACAACAGCAGCAACAGAAACACTATGTGCTGTATTTTGCAGTATAAACCACGACACTGTCACATGATCTGTTTTTACCTTCATGACTTCAGCGATCTTCTTCCACTCCTCCTGGGTCGGGTCGGTGCCGGTGGGGTTGTGTGCGCAGGCGTGGAGGACAAAGACCGAATGCTCTGGAGCTTTCTGAGAAGAGAGGAAGAGTCAAAGCTTAAAGTCTAAGTATATTAATTTTAAATGTTCCACTTCCTGCTTTTGTCACATTTAGGGACCTATTTTATCGATCTATAGCGCATGGCGTGAAGCGCGTGGCGCAAGTGCCTTTGGGGCGGGTCCAAATCCACTTTTGTTATTTTAACGGTGGAAAAATGGTCAAGGGGTCGGACTTAAATCTCCTCATTAATCATAGGAGGATTGGTCACATGACTATTGACAGTCTTATTGATCATATCTAGGAGCATATTGGACTCTTGATGATGCGCTCCTTTAATAACAGTGAAATATGCACCAGTGACTTTAGACCTGGTTTTTCTTGGTCAGTAGCGCAATCGCTTTTCTCTGCCTCAAAATAGCAACGCTCCACCAATGCGCCTGCCTGACCACACCTCATTTTGAGACCAACACGCCCATATAGGCGCACAGACTGGTGCAAGTGCATTTGCTATTTAGACAACGTGGGCGCAGGGCGAGAAAATGACAACTGCGCCGGGGCAAACTAACAAAGATGGGGCCCTTTATGTTTCTCATCTGTTCAAATATTAAAAACAAAATGTATAAATAATTAGTCATTTTATTCCACATTACAGGCGTTTTTTTTTAATTAACACAGTCAAAGTTATACTGGACGACCTGTTACCTAACTTCTTCTTCTTCTTTTGTTGAGTCATCTTTATAAAAATAATGATGAAAAAAAAGGTAAGAGTGCTGAAATTGAGCGACCTCTACTCCGCTCATTTCACTGTGCCCGTCCTCACCTCCAGGTCATCCAGCAGTCCGCTCAGATCCAAACCTCTCTTAGCAGCATCCCAGTAGTGGTAAGGCCGGATGTCTTTGAAGCCGGCGTCACCGAACACACCGTTGTGGTTCTCTGAGGAAAGAGACGCAGAAAAAAAAACAGTGTTTAACCCTCCTGTTCACCTTCCTGAGTCAAGGAAGGAAGGGAGGAAGAAGGAAGGGAGGGGGGGAGGAAGGAAGGGAGGAAGAAGGAAGGGAGGGGGGGAGGAAGGAAGGGAGGAAGAAGGAAGGGAGGGAGGAAGGATGAAGGAGGGAGAGAGGAAGGATGAAGGAGGAAGGAAGGAAGGAAGAGAGGAAGAAGGAAGGAAAGGAGGGAGGAAGAAGGAAGGAAAGGAGGGAGGGATGAAGGAAGGAAGGAAGAAGGAAAGGAAAGGAGGGAGGGAGGTAGGAAGGGAGGAAGAAGGAGGAAGTAAGGGAAGAAATAAGGGAGGAAGAAGGAAGGAAATGAGGGAGGGAGGAAGGAACGAAGGAAGAAGGGAGGAAGGAAGGGAGGAAAGAAAAGAAGGAAGGGAGGAAGGAAAGGAAGGAATGAAGGACGGAAGAAAGAAGGAAGGAAGGAAGGTAGGAGGGAGGGAGGGAGAAGGGAAAAGAGGAAGGAAGGAAAGAAGGACGGAGGAAAGAAGGAAGGAAGGAAGGACAGAAGGAAGGAAGAAAGGGGGATGGAGGAAGGAAAGAAAGAAGCAAGGAAAGAGAGAGGAAGGAAAGAAAGAAAGAAGGAGGGAGGGAGGAAGGACAGACGGAAGGAAGGAAGGGAGGAAAGAAGGAACAGTCAAAACATACGGGGTCAGTTTGACCCGGGAGGACGACACGAAGGTTAAAAATCTCTCAGGTCAGTAAATCAGGTATCACATTAATCTCACTCTACAGGTGTTGACGTACCCCAGGTGGGAGCTGAGACGTAGACGGGTGTGGCTGTGTTGTTGGTGCCGTTGTACCAGCGGCGCAGGAACTCTGCACCGATCCTCAAAGCACCGGTTCCACCGAGACACTGGACTCCTCCCACCTGAGAGGACAGCGGGAGGGGAACGTGAATAAAAGGAGCTAAAAACCTTAGTTAGTACACTTATATACTGACTCTGTTGAGAGTGTGTGT
The DNA here is from genome assembly GCF_963691925.1 of Scomber scombrus. Classification (NCBI taxonomy): domain Eukaryota; kingdom Metazoa; phylum Chordata; class Actinopteri; order Scombriformes; family Scombridae; genus Scomber; species Scomber scombrus. Next base: position 8,833 of record NW_026910260.1, on the reverse strand, counting down.
GTGTGTGTGTGTGTGTGTGTGTGTGTGTGTGTGTGTGTGTGTGTGTGTGTGTGTGTCTGTGTGTCTCTCTAACCCTGTTCTCCTTGATGGCGGGGCTGTCGTCTCCCAGGGCAACCTTGGAGGCGGCGGAGCGAAACTCGGGCAGGCCGAGGATGGGCAGGTACTCGTGGTTCAGGCTGGCGTCGTCCACAATGAGCTTCTCCACCTTCTTCACCACGGGCAGCACCCAGGGCTCGCAGTCATCAGTACGGTAAGCTGCAGGGGACACAAAGACATGATTAGGTATCCTGGGATCCACACAAGTAAACATTACATCATATTATAAAATCATACAGTGATAAAAACCAAGAAGTAACAGAGAAAAATGATGCGAACGCGGAAGTAACTTAAAACTGCATTCTATCAAAAGGCCACCAGGGGGCGACCGTTTTGGTGTCAAAAGGACTTCCGTCTCTATACAAGTCAATGGAGAATTCACCAACTTCTCACTTGATTTCTAACCTCAGTAAACGTTTTCAAAATGTGTTTATGGTCTCAATCGCTAGTTTAAAGCCTTCTTCAATGCAGTATGATGTTCATTTGGGACATTTTGGCCTCCCTGATTTTATATGTGACGATAAAGCAGGGTATGCATTAGGGCGTGGCTACGTCGTGATTGACAGGTTGATTGGTTCACAGGTTCAGGAGGGCGCCTCTGGCTCCTCCTGATGCCCATATAAGTAGAATCCGTGTTTTTACTTTTCCCAGCATGCACCTGAAATTTTCAAGATGGCGCTGCTCAGATCCGATACTATTGGCTTCCGAGCAGCAGTCCGCAAACCAATGGGTGACGTCACGGATATTACATCCATTTTATATATACAGTCTATGCTTCCCAGGCATCCTGGAAAACCTGGAAAATGATCGACCAATTTTCCAGTCATGTAAAAAACACATGAGAGGAAAAAGTAAAAAGTCCTAGAAAAGCAGATTCCTCCTTCCTTTGCGTCTCTCTGCCTTGTGAGTGAACGCAAGCAGTTTATAGAAAGGTTCTTAATGCTATTGTTGTTAGCATAAATGAATGGGATTTAACATGGAGAAAATTAGCATCATTTTTAAAACTCATTCCACGTCATATCCCCCTAAAGTTAAAGCTCAATATCTCAATGTAGTAAGACTGAAGGAAGTGTTTTAGTGTCTCTGGATGAAGTTTTATTTAAAAGAACGCTGCTTAAATATACACATAATAAAAAATAATGTCTGAAATAATAAAGATAAGAGGTGCAGACTGAAGTGAGAGTGTGTGTGAGAGAGAAAAACAGTGTAATGTCTGTATATCTGGAGGTCACCCTCACTGGCCACATGTGTGTGTCTCAGTGTGTGTGTGTGTGTGTGTGTGCTGCACATATTTGACTCCTGAAGAACTTTAGCTCGCTCAGTTCGTACTGTACGAGGCCGATGCAGAGCTGTATCAAATATCAGACCTTTATACACACACACACACACACACACACACACACACACACACACACACACACACACACACACACACACACACACACACACACACACACACACACACACACACACACACACACACACACACACACAGGTTACTACGAATCAAAGAGAAGACACATTGGGAAACAGTCAGAGGAAGGTTTGTTATGTTGGAATCAGCTGGAGGAATATCTGCTGTAGCTCTGAAATGACTTCAGTGAATAAAAGGAAGAAAAAAAACATTTTAAAAAAGGTGATAAATTATAAATAAAGGCCAAAACTGTAGATGGAGGATTTCTGAGTGAGGATCTGAAAGAGTTTCTAGACTAAACTGGTTCAAGGCACTTAGATAAGGTTTTGGCATCAAGGTTTAAAAAAAAAAAAAAAAAAGAAGAAAAGAGTCCATGTTGCATCATAAGACGATGTGAACGAGGCGGCAGAAGAAGCATTCGTAGCTTTATTAGACTACAATATAACTAAATTAAGATATTAAACTGTCCTTCAGGCATAAAAACACAGACAGCAGAAAAGAAGAAACCAACAATGTTTTTAAGTCCTTTTTTTAAAGCTCTCAGTAGTCTGTGGTAATATAAAACCTTTTTGTAGCACCTGACCGAGCTGCACACACTGCCTCAGATGATGTCACCTGAGTCAGCGTCATTAAAGGCTGATGACAATAAAGTTTGAAAATAAAAATAAAAAAATCTGGAGGGTGTGGAGATACAAAGAAGTGAAGTAATCAGACCCTCTGCTGCAGACTAAGAGACTCGAGGCTACATCAACTGTTATTAACAAAACACAAGAACAATATCTGGTTTTAAAGCATCACTTTAGATCGAGAGTCCAACGATATTATAAAAGTGAAATGCTAAATAAATGGAGTACTGTTTTATTATTATACTGATGTCATTATATGCAACAACATGCTGTATTTTAGGGTGTTTTGGTGACATTAGTGTTGAGCTAAAGCTTCTTTTTTTCAATTTAAAGGCTTCATTTCTGTAGCAATGTTAGAAATGAATAAAATAAACAATGAATTCTTGTCTATTTGGTTATTTTAGTTTAGATGATTTTATGAGAAGCAAGACAACAGACTTATTTCCATTCTGGTCAATGATGTAAAAGAGAGTAAAGATGATTAAGTGTCAAAAATATAACCAATAAAAACACTTGCAGATTCAGCATTATGAGCATATACTTTAGGCTTTCCATAAGCCATAATTTGACCATCTGTTTTTTTAAATTATAGGGGTTTGTGCTTGGTGGAAACAACCACGTCTGCATGCTGGTATTAAAACCTCAACAAGCTCAACCTGTTCTACAGTGAGAATGAGAGTTAACTTCAACCTCACATAGCTAGTCTGACATATTCAAGGAGTTTGAGCTCAGTAATAGATGTTCAGAGGCACAATAACCTGTCAAAATGTCACACTAAATCAATAATGTGAATGTCATCACTCTGTACAACATTATGCATGAGTGTAGTTACTTTACGTGCTTTACTTCACTGTGTAAATCTCAGGAACATTGCATATAGATGTATGTATATCTCAGATTTTCTGCATATTGCATACTTCTTTTTATCTGTATGAACATATCAGGAACTTCTGCATATTGCACATTTATAAACACAAAAATGCAGTTTACTGTATATAGTATTTTACATATTTTACCCTATTTTTGTCTTATTTATTGTTGATTTTATATCTACACTCTCACCCTGACGCTGCTACTTTTTCCACTGTGCTGTTGTGTCAATTTGGATTCCCCTCAAGGACGATGAATAAAGATGCATCTCATCTTGTGTCAGTTTCTCAAACATCCTGCAAAGGCATTAATTAAAGATGACGTCACTTCTGCACCTGTCACACGATGCAGTGAGCACAGTTTGTCCCTGACAGGTGAGAAATGATCAGAACAGGCTGGTTAAGATGTTAAAGAAGAAGGGTTAACGTGTCAAAAATGGCATGAGTTAGACAAGGGTGTCAAACATAAGGCCCTTGGGCTAGAATCGGCCCGCCAAGGAGTCTAATCCGGCCCACTGGATAACTACTGTAAAATGCTGCTTCAAAGGGTTTTTCCCCCCCATCCTGACCAGAATACAACAACAATTAATACATATAGTGGTCATATCATATCTAAACCATTCATATATTCAACATTGTGCAAAATGTTGTCAATCAGCAGCTTCTATGCAAAATAAAATGTAAACAACTGAGACATAATGTTGAAATAGCACTAATTTTTCAGGCTGTTCCTGTGTTTAATATATAAATGGTTTATTATAGTATTATTATTAGTATAGTTTATTATTATTTAGAGATTATTATGCAATGATTTTACTTGTCTGGTCCACTTGAGAGTTTAAATTAGGGTGTATGTGCACCTTTAAAATGAGTTTGACAGTGGCTGTGATATAGAAGAAATGATGCGTTCAAGGACACAAATGAGACAGTGGGAAAAAGTCAGACACCTGCTGTAATAATAACAACATGGTTTTTCTTTAAATGTTAAATGAGAGATGCTTTGTGGAGGTTAAATAGTGAAACAGCATAAGACAAGAAAAGGTTGTGCTTCTTTTTAAAAGTGTCATTTAATTTAAGTATAGATGGTGCGTTTACTGTATGCTGTGTTGACAGGAATACTGTACACATGATGCTCAGTAGCTTCACTGCTAGCTCGAAGCGAAGGTCAAATCAAAGAGCTGCTAAATGTTTAATAGTATAATAACAAACGTTAAAACATTTAACAAGCTCAGACACGGTCACACGGTGCTATACATGCTAAATAATAAGCTTCGGTATAGGAGAGTGTTTGCTGGGCTGACTCAGAGCAGAGCAACTCGAACATAGCATTAGCATTTAGCATTATCATTAGGATTTCCATTAGGATTAGCATTTAGCATTAGCATTAGCTTTACCTCCGACCCCCAGGTTCACTTTCTGCGGGTGGCTGTCCTCCCTGAAGTCAGCAGTCAGCTTGAAGACGGCTACCGGCGGGGCCTGTGGGACATCGCTGAATATGGACATGGCTCGGGTCAACGCGGATGATCCCGGTGCAAGAAGTGGAGCTGGAGGCGGAGGAGAGGAGAGCGGGGGAAGAAAGTGCTTCCAACGGCGGCGGAGGGTGAGTGAGACGGGGCCGGATTCAACCTTCAGTCGGCTGGAACAGGACAACCGGAGATGGGCGGGGGAGGAATCCACCAATGGGAAGGCGATGGAACCGTGACGTAATAGTGAAATAGCCAATGAGAGAGCGGGAATAAATTATATGTTGTTTTTTATTTATTTATCCTTATTTATTCAATATAAAATAAGTTTTAATAGTTGTTTATTATAATGTATATATTTGTATTTATTTTTAAATATATTATGCTCCAAAAACTAATTAGCCTAAAATGTGGATTTTGGTTTGATTTTACAATTTGAATTAGGGTATTGCTTTAATAAATGACATGTCTGGAAGTGGAGGCTAAAAGAGATAATAAAACAAATCAATTTTATGATAAAAAAAAAAGAAAACATTAAATGATAAATGTGACACCCATCTCGTTGTGACTTCATTTAAAGCACTAAATAAGGCCTGTAAAAATGTGTGGTGTCGTCTGAATATTGTATAATCTTCTAGTGTTCCATAAAGATCAGTAAAATAGAGCTTTGTATGTAGGTATGCATGCAGCACTGTACATGAGGATCAACACATATGTTTGCTCAAGTTTCATGGTTGTTTATTGTATATCTTTCTTCTTAATAATTCCCCTGTTTACATAATTAACAAACTACGAGCACAGAGCGCATGCTGCACAACATACACAATATAGTTTAGTTTATTTGGATCCCCATTAGACGTTACCAAGGCAACAGCTACTCTTCCCGGGGTCCATGTTAAAATAAATACAACCAATTACAATTAGACTTACAATATAACATAAATGCATACATAAATAGAGAATATATATATATATATATATATTATATATAGTAGGGTGAGCAGTACACAGAGACAGAATGCAAGATTATTATTACATCAAAGTAATCTAATGGCTGTTTCTATCTCGTATAAACTGGCATCTTTACTTTCCACAAACATTCAGTGATAAGACGTAAGTAGTTCAGATAAACCATTTAAAACCATCACAGTGTTGCATTTTGATGAACATCCAGCGTCATGCAGCAACACCTGAGTTCTGCCACAAGATGTCAGTGTGAGCATGCAGAGGAAAGTGCACAGTCACAATGACTTCAGGTTTCCTTCAGTTCATTTCAGTGTAAACATGTTAGAAAACAATGACTGAGGATCATTTCAAGTTATGTAAGAGAAACTGTTAATGTCGCTAATGTCTCCATCCGCTTTATTTTCTCAGTTAAACAGCTTTAAATCATTATACTGCACATGATGAACCAGAGTGCTGTGAGAATGAAGGAGGATAATTACATTAATGGTCACATGTGCTAAATTATAATAATTAAAATAATCACTTACAATTGTACTTGCATAAAAATATCCATCATTCTCAGGTTAAAGCTGCACAAATGTGAGAATTTCCTGTTTGTACTTTTCTGACATTAAAGTGAATTAAGTGTATTTTGTGTTTTGATTCTTATTAAGGAGAAAAAAGTGATTTCTGGGTGTGATCTTAAAGGGTTGTGAAGTTTGGACTTGTGACATTTCTGCTGAGTTGATTAATTGAGAAAGTGATCTGCAGATTTCTAGTAGCAGTCCTAAATGATTGATTGGATTTAAACAGCATTGTTAAAGCTGGTCAGTAGAGATAATCTAATCATATTTTGCTGCGTAGTTTCATTATCTTGTCAAATGTTTGCAATGAAAAATCTGCAGAGTAATTGAAGCTGC
>NW_026910259.1:0-15000 GCF_963691925.1 Scomber scombrus | reverse complement strand
ATATTTAGCACTGGAAGGCAGAGAGGCGGGTGAGGGACGAGAAGAAGAAGAAGAAGAAGAAGAGTCTGCTCTTAAATAATGTTTTTTGAAGTGCAATGCTGCCCTTCTTCTTCGATCAATCCCTCCGTACCGAGCTCCACTTTCATCTTTCTCTTTCTCGACCTCCTGCCGTGCCCCTCAACTAGGTTGCCGCCCCCCCCTTCTACACCTCGGCTCCACCAGTTCATTCATCCATTCCTCCCGCTTCCACCATCTCCATCATAAGCATCATTACCACGGCAACATGCTGGGCCTCATATACCCGTCTGTCTTCGCCTTCTTCTCCTATCTCCTTCTTTCTTCTTATTCTTCATGTTCCAGGAGAGTAGGGAGGGAGAAAAAATGGGTTTGTGAAGTGGAGAGGAAGAAGAAGAAGAAGGCACAAACAAGAGATGGAGAGAGTTTGGAGGAGAGAGAGAGAGAGAGAGAGAGAGAGAGAGAGAGAGAGAGAGAGGAGTGATGGAGATGTTGTCACGAGGAGAGAGATGTGGAGCTCCAGGGCGGGAAAAGGAGGGTGTTTCTCAGCTCTGAGTGACTCGTCTGTCAAGAGGAACGACTGCAGTGCCCTTGGCTGAGATGAGTGGCAACCCTCACACACACACACACACACACGCACACACACACACACACACACACACACACACACACAGAAGCACACTCATATATAGGAGAGTGTAAGCATGTGTACGTCTGTAAATGATCTTGTACACACTGATTCATAGCCGGATAGGAGAATGAACTCGTGAACACATGCGGACGCTCAGCAATCATCCCGTTCACACTGACGCCTGCAATCACCTGCTGTCATTCACGGTGTTAAGAGATGCTGAAAGCATTCGGAGGAAGAGATGCTCCCTAAAAAATACTGATTTTGAAAGTGTATAGATACATGAGCCAGGAAAAGTATTGCTGTCCGCTCCTAAATCATGCATTCAGGATAAGAGTTGCTCCTATCAGGTCGACACACTGTTTAAAATGTAATAAGTAATGTAACTTATTACATTTGATGACTTTTGCTCCATCTGTCCTTCCTTCCTTCCTTTCTTCCTTATTTCCTTCCTTCCTTCCTTCCTTCTTTCCTTTCTTTCTTTGTTCAATCGTTTCTCCCTTCCTTCTTTCCTCTCTTCTTTTCCTTCCTTCCTTTCTCCCTTCCTTCCTTCCTCCCTTCCTTCCTTTCTTCCTATGTTCCTTCCTTCTGTCCTTCCTTTCTTCCTATGCTCCTTCCTTCTGTCCTTCCTTCCTTCTTTTTTACCTTTCTTCCTTCCTTCCTTGCTTCCTCCCTTCCTTCCTTCCTACTTTCCTTCTTTCCTTCCTTCTTCGCTTCCTTCCTTCCTCCCTCCCTCCCTCCCTTCCTTCCTTCCTCCCTTCCTTCCTTCCTTCCGTTCTTCCTTCCTTCCTTCCTTCCTTCCTTCCTTCCTAAGACCTAAGATCAGCTGTTAGGGTAAATGTTCCCATTAAGCATCAGAATCTAAGTCCAGCTGTTTTTCATGGATACTGACATGATTTATAAGGGAGATCATTTCTTATAAAGCAACATTTATCTCTCATGTTAAAATGTATTCATTAGTTCATGTAGATGTTGGAATATAAAATAAAGATATTTGATGAATAAAGTGGGTTTAATTGGTACTGTGACTCCATTTAAGCTCACGTCATGATTTATTTACTAAATATAAAGAAAATATATTGATTTTAAAGAATTAAAAACAGCAATATATGTATTCAGTTACATGTTAAATATTAAACAATAAAGGAAAAAACCCTCCTGACTTCAGATGTAACCTCCTTTGTAACCATCAACATTTTCATCAGTAACTGTAACAGATTACAGTTACATTGATTTTATGATTAAATTACGCACAGTTACATGTAACTAGTAATTCATCAACACTGTGAAGGGCTGTGTTGTATTTAAATGCACTTTATATCTTCTACTGCACCATAACTGTATGTATTTTTTTTCATATGTCAGCCTTTATGTCCGAGACAGATTTCCCTAGAGACAGATAAAGTAATCTTGGCTCTTTGATGTTTTTTCTGATCATTAACAAACCCCATGTGCAGACTCACGTCAACTATGACTTCATCTGCTAATAGATATTACTACTACTAACCATTAAGTTACAAGCCTCATGCATCTCTGCTCCATTATTGTCCAAACAAGACTATTAAAAACACATCAGTGAGCTGTCCTCCTGCTCCAAATACTCACTAGAGACCAAATGTGGATTCATCCGCCGCTGAAAATAGTCCCCAGTAAATGATTATTTCTTCCTGTTTGAGTGATGATTGCTAATAACTACACAGCTGTTGTAAGGAAATTACTGAGCATATTTTAAAATACTGAATCTTTATGTTTCTGGGTTTTTTTTTTATTTGTGTTCCTTTTAGTTTTCTCCTTTTTGACTTTGTTACCACCTGGCTCTAGGCTGGCAACAAGAAGGGAGGCCACACACACACAGATATTTCCATCAAAAAAGTAATTTATTTACCTCAACCAAATAAACATTAAAGCTACCCTTACCTTTGTTAAATTTTTACTCATTTTTAAGTTTAGGTTAAAATGCTATTAATAAGGTAATGGCACTCTAAAATGTTAGAGAGATCCACCAGGCATAGAAACTAATCATTATTCCATTCTCATAATATTCTGTGAAAACATTGACCAATCATATAATTTGGTCCGATTGGCCGAGCGACCTGCCTGTTTTCCCCTTCCACATTACGTAATTGCACACCCCCACCTGTGTGGATCCACGGCATTATAATACAATTCATGATCCACGGAGATAGCCCTAAACAGACAGTAGCGACTGACAATGACCAACAAAAGCAGGCCATGGCTTCCACCTCCAGCCACTCCCGCGAGGAAAAAGATAACTATATATATATAATGCGTGTTCGCGAAGGCAGACATCCCAACTCTTCAGGAAGTTCCGGGAGTCTCCCGCATATTGATAGCGGCTCCCTGACACCCGCAAATGAGGTCTGCGGAGGGGAAGGGAGAGCGGGGGTGGGACATAGGAGGGAGGAGGGGTTGTTGCTGTTCAAGTTTTTTCAAAGTGCTGTGTGAAATGCAAGAAAGGTAAGAGTAGCTTTAACTAACTAATGGGGGGGTTGTAAAATAGGACATGCATCAGTAGTGTTAGCAGTGTGTGGATGAGTGAAAATATGGTGTAAAGTGTGTTGGCAGGTGCAACAAACTAAATAAAAGCAGAAAGAAGCTGCAGACCCAGCTGAAAGAGAGAGAGAGAGAGAGAGAGAGAGAGAGAGAGAGAGAGAGAGAGACAGAGAGAGAGAGAGGGAGAGAGAGAGAGGGAGAGAGAGAGAGAGAGAGACTTCCAGAAAAGTAAGATGGTCATTTTTTAACCTCTGGAAGCCGAGCACAGAGAGGCACAGAGGTACAAGTCAGGTACAAGTAGACGAACCTCTCAGCTCCACCTGTATCTGCAGAAACAGTCAAATCATGCAAGGCAGAGTTTCAGGTGCTCCTTATGAGCCGGCTGATTGGTGGGTGGAGCTGCTTACTCTATATAGAGGAGACGAGAAGAGAAGGAGCTTTCTCTTCTTCCTAATATGCAGCCCTGACCCACTGAGACTTTTTTTTGTTTCATTTTGAGGAGGGGGTAGTCCAGTTTTTGCTGCTTTGTTTCATTAAATTAGGTTATGCATATTCTTATAGTTTAGGGGAGCAAGTTCAGCCATTACTGGGCTGGCACATGGCATTTCCTTCATCTATTGTTCTTTTTTAGCAAGGCCTCCTGACTCCCATAGAAGATTTTGGCACTATTTATGAATTAAAAAAATCATTGTTTTGACTCTGTGAATAAGCCATAGTTAGCTGTGTGTGCTAATATCCATCCGTTGTCCCTTACCAGTCCTTAGAAAACCAAAGAATAAGTCTGTTTTCCACCTTACATTTGAATGATTGTGTGTTTATTTACATCCACAAAAGGAACGATCAGAATTGGCATCAGCTAAGTGTCTTCATGCTCCTCTTCTGAGATAACAACACAAAGTAAAAAGTGAAGTTAAACTCAGAAAAAGCAGCGAAAAAGGAAAGCTTCAAAAGGTCAAAGACATACCTTTTCTTTTTTTTAGAAACAACTAATAAACTGCACAAAAGTCTCGTAGCGAGCCGAGTACATTCCTGTTAAAGTCATAAGGTGCCTGTTAGAAATCAATAAAATACTTCCTCAATAACACATCTGTCGGTACCTTTCAGCACCTCCTGTTCCTGCCTGTGTTTCCTTTTTTTTATATATATATATATATATACAGTATATAACCGTGTTTTCTCCCGTCCTTCAGTCCTCCTGGGTGCTCTGCAGGAAACGTGGTGCATCGATGGGGGAAAAGGACACGGGGAAATATAATTGCTGACTTTGGTGAGACTGAAAATGTGAGACCTTTTCACACGGTCCCTAAAGGTTTGATTCATATCGTGTGTGTGTGTGTGTGTGTGTGTGTGTGTGTGTGTGTGTGTGTGTGTGTGTGTGGACCGAATCTGTCAGCTCTTCAAATGTGAGTGTAATTTAAGATCAAGTGTCCATCAGAAAAGCTGCAGAAAGTCAAACTGTCAGTTAAAAAAAAACAGGTTTTATTTTGACAATGATGCATTTAGTGAATACTAAACACATCGGATTTATTTAAACTAATTTAACATGTTGGGAAATAATCTGCGTGAGTAATTACAGAAAGGAAGGGGGGGGAATGCAGACGAGGGGTTTGGTTAACTAATGATGAGGTAAATGTGAAACGTGAAAAGGTCGAACAATTCAGATTTACAGTCATTATCGTGCAGGTCAGCGGATTCCCTCGTGTTTTATTCTGGGATTTGATTTCAACTCGACTCATAATCTAAATGCCAAACTCACATTTTAAACACCAATCAGCTCCGGTTGTAAATGTGACTCATATGAATCGTGTCTTTTCTGACATGTGGAAAAAAGCTTTAGACCCCCAAAATTCTTCCTCAACCCACATTAAGCTGATTTGGGACTTAGTGTTTTATTTGTTTAGTGTGAAGGAAGCTGCTGGATTCAGATGAGATTTTCCCCCATTTGATATTCCCATTGATCATTTTTTCCAACAATGATTTAATTTTAATTACTTCCACTTCATTTCCAAGGAATCATGTTTTTTCTGTCATGATCTACAATCATTTCTAAGAGCATGATGCTTTTTTGAGTTTTAAGAAATTTCACAAGATGGATTTTATGATAATCTTCACCTTTTCAACCAGTTTCATACACCAGGCTGTCAGAAACTTAAACTCTCTCTATTTTATCTTACTGTCTATCTATTCTATTTTTTCTTATATTAGTAAATGTCTTATCTGTTGTGCACTTCAATGTTTACTCTTTAGTGTCTTATCTGTTGTGCCTGTGCACTTTATCTGTTCCACCGTGGGATAGTGAGAAACGTCTTCTCGATTCCTTTGTATGCCTTAACATGTGAAGAAATTGACAATAAAGCCGACTTTGACTTTGACTTAAGAGGTTTTCAGAAAATGAGGCCTAGTGTCTTATACTACATTCACACTGCAGGCCTTAATGCTCAAATCCGATTTTTTTTGTTTGGCTGTTCATATTACACTTTTTTAAATGTGGCCTGTCTGCGGACTGCAATGTGAACAGCTCAACGCTCCTGAAGTGACCGGCATGCTCAGTTGATCATTAATGACGTCACGCACAGAACAGTGTTTAGGGAAGTGACCATGGCAACAGCAACAGCCGGTGAAGTTACTGGTAGTCTCATTTATGGTCTGATGTTAAAAACAGTGTGTGGAGGCAGCCGACAAATCTGTGAGCGGTTGATGTTGAAAAGGAGGAAGAGGAGAAAGAACATTAATACTTTAATGATGTCTGGGTTAGGGTTAGGTATGTCTGTTTAATGTGTGTTGATCCAGAATAACGTCAAAGTTGCATTAAATGCCCTGACCTGACTGTTCAGATTGCGGTCGTATTCAAAAACATTTAAAAGTGGCCTGAATCGGATTTGGAAATGTCAGATTCAATGTGACTCGTGCTGTTCACATTGTCAGAAACAAATCAGATATGGGTTCAGATACATTAGAGCGAACAAATCGGATTCAGGTCACTTTTAAACTGCAGTGTGAACGTAGCCTTTGTCTTTGCAGTTGAAAACAAAGCTCAACACGTGAGTTGCTAAGTGAAACATCTCGTTAGTTCATGCAGGACACGGAGGACACACACCTCAACTGTAATTAGCTGACAGCTGCTGATTCTCCTTATCACTCACACACCAATCACAGCCATTCTCACAACAAGGCGGTCCATTTGAAATATGACTCCCATCTACACTGATTTTGCTTCACTGTTCCTCACACTGCTGCTGCTGCTGCACCAGCCTCCACCTTTCTGGTTCAGAGTCCGATCATGACTCAAAGGTCAACCATGAAAGGTACGTATGTCTTGTTTTTGCTCCACTCTGCATTGGGGCGTTTTGCATTGTGCTCCCTGTTTTTAGCTCTGCATGCTGCTGGTTAATGCAGTGAGGGAGCATTTTAGAGTGAGAGCCACCAGCGGCAAGCAAAACTGTTATTTCCATTTGTTGTAATAAATGTTTCTATGATGAGAGAGCTGCTGACGGAAATGAATTTAAAATAGTTTCAGAGAAATCATGTTTTTCTGTTTTTCACTCATTTCAAAGAACATCTTCAGTAATGACGCTTTTAGGAGACGCCTCTTGTATTTAACTGAAGCTTATTCAGTTTCAGTCCTCAGTCCTCCGCCATAAAAACGTTTTCGATTTGAATCCCATTTCCTGTATTTTATACATTTAGGGACTGTGGTGTTACAAAATCCAGTAAAATAATGGAGTTGGTCATAATGAAAGTATAGTTGTACCTACCTAGACTGGTAAGATCTGGACTGGATTATTTCAGAGAGGCCAAAGTTTCTTTAAAACACAAATTCAGAATTATGAAAGTTTTATTATATTTGTGAAAATGCAATAAAGGCAGATTTCACTGGGGTTTTTTCATATGTAGAAACTTTAGAGCATGCAGGAATAAAATCCTCTGAAAATGTGGCCAACGCGGAAGTAACTTAAAACTGCATTCTATCAAAAGGCCACCAGGGGGCGACTGTTTTGGTGTCAAAAGGACTTCCGTCTCTATACAAGTCAATGGAGAATTCACCAACTTCTCACTTGATTTCTAACCTCAGTAAACGTTTTCAAAATGTGTTTATGGTCTCAATCGCTAGTTTAAAGCCTTCTTCAATGCAGTATGATGTTCATTTGGGACATTTTGGCCTCCCTGATTTTATATGTGACGATAAAGCAGGGTATGCATTAGGGCGTGGCTACGTCGTGATTGACAGGTTGATTGGTTCACAGGTTCAGGAGGGCGCCTCATGCTCCTCCTGATGCCCATATAAGTAGAATCTGTGTTTTTATTTTTCCCAGCATGCACCTGAAATTTTCAAGATGGCGCTGCTCAGATCCGATACTATTGGCCTCCGAGCAGCAGTCCACAAACCAATGGGTGACGTCACGGATGTTACGTCCATTTCTTATATACAGTCTATGGTGTTTATCTATATATTGTATTCATTGTAACATTATTGGCCAAAATATCGATAGTGGAATTTTTTTCCTCCCTAATATCAGCATCAGCCCCTAAAATCGGGACCTGACTTAAATCTACTTTACCCCTTTATTTATGTTATATCTGTGTTTTTAGCATCAAAAACAAACAAACAACACAAGAAGGAAAAAATGTGTGACCTTGTTGTTGTATTCATCCGTAGCCAGCAGTGTTGTTTTTGTTTTTTCTATAAATGTGACAGCGTGATACTGAAGTGAAATATGTGCTGAAGTCTCCGCTGCTGCTGAACTTGAGCCTCACAGTCAGTTTTCATTAGAACAGTCTGCTCGGCCATCATGAAAGCCACCGGCCCTGAGACGACACGGCCATTCATCACGGCTGACACACACACACACACACACACATACACACACACACACACACACACACACAGGCACATATCAGATTTAAGGCACAAACACACTGAAAGCGTCTGACGTGCATGTTTTTGAAGTGCACCTGTTGTTTTAAATGGACGAATGCCCACCGAAAAGCGTCATGAGGCACGTTAAACTACCTTGACGCCCCCGCTGTGACCCTGCTTCAGTGTCACAGCGTCAAATGAGGACTCAACGACCGGAGCGGTTTGTTCCTTCTGCAATGGAAAAAGAGAGAGAGAGAGAGAAATATCAAAGGTTATTTTGTGATTGTTTCATGGTGGTTACTTTCTGAAGCACAAATAAATACCATCAAACATTTGAAGGATTGCTCTGCTTCTGTACACGGGTCAGTGATATATAAGGGTTGGCAAGCACATGAACACATAGAAAATATCAAAAAAACTAGATTTAAAAGCAGCATCAGGTTTGTTCAAATGTACATTTAGTATTTTTGCTGGTTTTATATCATTTGAAATGACATTTGCACCATTTTTTAACCAAAAGTAAGACTGAATGCTCCTGAAAATGTCAAATGGTGTAACCACAAAAGAATGATACATATTACATATTTTATCCACCTAGAAAGAAAGATAAAGGAGGAAGAAGATTTTTTTTGTGATTTTTCAAACCAACATTTATTCATCAGTAGACATACTGTATAAAAACAGATGACATCACATTAACATAGAGTCCATTTACACAGACATTATAATGAGTTCAGCACTCGTCCGAACACTAACTGTCCATCAGTCACAGAGCAGAGCAGCTCCTCATAACTCCAGACCAGCTGGAACCTCTGCAGGTCCTGAGTTGCTTTATAAAAACTGAACTCTACCAGCAGTCTGGACTTCACCGTGTTCTTAAAAACAGGAAGCACATCAACGTTTTAAATCTTCCTCCACCTTCCTCCTGCGACTAACATACGACGCCATCTTTGCCTGTCCTAAAACAAAGTTTAAAAGCTGACATTTGTCCTTCTGTTGGCGAGAAAGAAAGAAGGAAAGACAAATGAGTAAGAAGAGAAAGAGGAGAAAGAAAGATAAAGGAGAAAGAGGAGAAAGAAAGAGAGCGAAAGAGAAAGAAAAAGGAGGAAGAAGAGAAAGAACAAGAGGTAGGAGGAGAGAGGAAGAAAGGAGGAAAGAAAGATTAAAGGAGGAAGAAGAGAGGGAATAAGGACAGAGGAAGGAAGGACAGACGGAAGGAAGGGAGGAAAGAAGGAACAGTCAAAACAGACGGGGTCAATTTGACCCAGGAGGACGACACAAAGGTTAAGTGATGATTTATTGGGTTAATTTAGCATTCTGGATGCTTTTTGTCTCATTTTCATTACTTCACACTAATTCATGCAGCAGTAAATACAAAGACAAGCAGGATAAATCTGTGTTGGTCTGACTGCTGTTATCACTCTTCTTCTCTTCCCCTCGCTGCTGTTTCTTATATCCGGTTATTTCATCCAGACTCAAATATATATCAGCAACTCTTTGGATGTATTACCATGAAATTTAGTGCTAGATATTCACATTTCCAACAGAATAAATCCCCTCTAACTTCGGTGATCCCTTGACTTTACCTGCAGGTGCCAGCAGCTGATTAACATTTCCACTCCTGTGAGTTAAATATCTTGACATTTAACTTGATGGATTAACAGAACTTCTTCTACGGACGTTTGTGCTTCCCAGACGATGAATCCGGCTAAATTTGGAGATCCCATTAGGGCTGATATTTCAGGTTCAGAGAGAAATGTCTCTGTGAAGCATAATGTGACATTCGTGAAATTGATAACACCCTCTCTCTCTCCTTCCTCAATATTCACTTTTTTAACCTTCTCTCCTCTCCGTAGCTACTCCGTGTTTCCCTCGGCAACATCATACTACGACTACTGCTACTATTTTTAACCTTAGTGTCGTCCTCCTGGGTCAAATTGACCCCGTCTGTTTTGACTGTTCCTTCTTTCCTCCCTTCCTTCCTTCCTTCTGTCTGTACTTCCTCCATCCCCCTTTCTTCCCTACTTTTTTACTTCCCTCCTTCCTTCTCTCTTTCCTTCTTTCCTTCCTTCCTCTTTTCCTTTCTCCCTCCCTCCCTCCTTCCTTCTTTCCTCCCTCCCTCCTACCTCCCTCCCTTCCTTCTTTCCTCCGTCCTTCCCTTTCTTCCTCCCTTCCTTCTTTCCTTTCCTCTCTTCCTTTCCTCCCTTCCTTCCCTCCTTCCTTCCTCCCTCCTTTTCTTCCTTCCTTCCTTCCCTCCATCATTCCCTTCTTCCTTCCTCCCTCCCTCCTTTCCTTCCTTATTCCTCCCTTCCTTCCTTCCTCGCTCCTTTCCTTCCTTCCCTCCATCCTTCCTTCCTCCTTTCCTTCCTTCCTTCCTTCCTTCCTTCCTTCCTTCCTTCCTTCCCTCCTTCCTTCCTTCCTTCCTTCCTTCCTTCCTTCCTTCCCTCCTTCCTTCCTTCCTCATTTCTTTCCTTCTCCTTTCCTTCCTTCCCTACTTCCTTCCTCCTTCTTACCTCCCTTACTTCCTTCCTTCCTTGACTCGAGGACAACAGGAGGGTTAAGCATTTAGCTCAGAGCACCATTGTGCCTGATGCTGCAGTTATTGTAAGCTTCAACGATTGTTCGATTAGTTGATTAATCGATCGATAGAAATTAATCATAAACCTTTTTGATAATCGACTGAACAATTTCAAGCTGTTTTTAACTTGAAACTTTAAAAACCCTAAAAACGACCAAAAAGAGACATAAAAATGATTAAAAAGAGACTTAAATTGACTAAAGAAACCCAAATGCTTCCAAAAAGAAAATGACTAAAATCAACCTACAGTTAGTTTGAGTGACAGCTGCCATCTAGTTACCATGGTAACGTAGAGATGGAATGACTAAAGAGACTCAAAACTACCAAAAAGAGACATTTCCATCATTATTGAATGTTATATTTTCATGTCTGAGGTAAAATAGGACATGATATTGTGTGATAGGAGATGTTTAGTGGTGTAAAAGCTAAAAAATACACTCTCTCTGCTCTCTGAGACATGAATCAAGGTTTAATCACATTTATTGATCAGTCACATCGACTATTGATGCTTTCTAAACACATCTGTGCTTCATAATTTGGTATAGAGACTTTTTATGAGGTGATTCTTAGACTGGGTCAAAACTAACTCAGAACATACTGCGAGTGTAGAATATGAACAGTATGTAAGAGTTAATAACACACACACACACACACACACACACACACACACACACACACACACACACACACACACAGACACTTTTTCTCATTTCCTGTTGTATCTGAACTTCCCCCTCCTGCTGCCTTCATTTCATCATATCACACTCTTTAAGTCCGACACTGTCAAACACAATCGCACATTATTCACTTCTTTATTCTACCCCCCTATGGATCCACACACACACACACACACACACACACACACACACACACACACACACACACACACACACACACACACACACACACGCTGTACTCAAGCTGCCACATCTGGCTACATGACTAAATATTTAATGAAAGTGTCGGAGCAGCTTACTGTACTCAGACGGGATGCCGTTCGCTTTGAGCTGCTGATGGAATATTTATACCCGATAGAGGAGACAGCTGCTTTAATGACAACCGGCCCTTTGAAGTCATCTTTTTGTCCTCCAACATGTAGAGAGAGAGAAGTGAACAGTACAGTATGAAAGAGAGAGAGAGAGAGAGAGAGAGAGAGATGCATTAGCAGCCTCAGACTGCCCGCTGTTAATTGATTGCTCTCTGCTGAGGCACCTGATGTGCTGTTATTGCGCTGGGATTTCTCTCCCTGAGGTGATTTTGGGAGAAGGGGGGGGGGGGGGGGTTTGGATGCTGCTGAATCAGTTTTTTCGGCGTGCGGTCGGCGGGTCGCTGCAGCCGCAGGTGGTGGACAGATGCACCTGTTTGTTTCTGTGGATTTGGATGCTGAAATATGAGTGAATGGATCTTTCTGAATTACTTATCTATGTTTGTACGAGGGGAAGCTGACTCTATGTGACCAAAAGTAAAAGGACACCACTTCATTATAACCATTGTTATGGTTTTGGCCTTTGTTGCAATGAAGGAAACTCTTTATAATCTTTATAATACAACATACAATGATATCAGTATTATCCCTCCTGTTGTCCTCCCGGGTCAAATTGACCCCATCTCTTTTGACTGTTCCTTCTTTACTTCCTTCCTTCCTTCCTTCCTTACTCCTTTCCTTCCTTCCTTCCTTCCTTCCTTCTTTCCTTAATTCCTTCCTTCCTTCCTTCCTTCCTTCCTCCTTTCTTTCATTCCTTCTTTCCTTAATTCCTCCCTCCTTTTATTCCTTCTTCCTCCCTTCCTTCCTCCCTTCCTTCATCCCTTCTTTCCTTCCTTCTTCCTCCCTCCCTTCCTTCCTTCCTCTTTATAGGTTGAATATGTGTTTTTTTTACCCTATTTTCTGTTGTGTTGTTTGACTTTTAAATTAAAGGTGACGACCGTTTAGATGAATAATGAATGAATATTCCAAAATCTGCAGGAAAAACTTCCCAGATGAGCTGAGAGTCTGTTTTAATGCTCATAGTTTTATAACCACATGCTCAGATATCACATATGTGTCATGTTTGTATTACCACATACTTTTTTAGCCATGCTGTGTAGTTGCTCTGCTCTAAAATATGTAAACATATATGGAAACAAATATGAATAAACCCTATTTAAAAAAGTATATAAGTAGTTTTAAAAGTATAAAAAGTAAGTGTTGAAGGAAGATTCATATAATAAAAGACTAAAAAAACATTTTCTTACTTTATGTGCAGAATTTGCAGAGTTGTTTGAACTGTATCCAACACATTTTAAAGCTTTTCAGTAGCTGGAGTCCAAAGAATCAGAATCAGTGTGAATGTTAAGACAACAAAGCTCAAGCAGGGGAAAAAGAAAAGTCTCTCTGGGGGGGAGAGACGTGATGTGCAATCCTTCCCATCATCTCCCCGCTGCTGCTTTCTCACAAGAGTTAAAAGTAATATAACACACACCTATACCTCCGCTTGGCTGCTCTCCTGGCTAACCCAGTTTCTGGTCTGTGTCTTGTGGTATTGAGATAATCTGAGAGAAGAAGAAGAAAGAGAATGTGATATTCAGCTCCCACATCTCAGCTGGATATAGAAGGAAACGCAGCGTTCTCTCTCTCAATCAGGAGAGGAATCAATCAGTTTAAACCACGCAGCAGAGAAGGAGTTCTTTTTTATGTTCGTACGTTAAAACTACTCATGATGTTTTAGTGCAGGAGTGATTGAAGCTGTTTTATGTGACAGGAAAGAAAGGAGTAAGGAGGGAGGGAGGGAGGAAGGGAAGGAAGGGAAGGAAGGAAGGAAGGAAGGAAGGAAGGAAGGAATCAATCAGTTTAAACCACGCAGCTTTGAAGGAAGGAAGGAAGGAAGGAAAGGAGTAAGGAGGGAGGGAGGAAGGGAATGAAGGAAGGAAGGAAGGAAAGAAGGAACGAAAGAAAGAAAGGAGTAAGGATGGAGGGAGGAAGGAAGGAAGGAAAGGAGTAAGGATGGAGGGAGGAAGGAAAGAAAGGAAGGAAGAAGGAAGGAAGGGAAGGAAGGAAGGGAGGAAAGGAGTAAGGAAGGAAAGAAGGATGGAAAGAAAGAAAGGAGTAAGGATGGAGGAGGAAGGAATGAAGGAAGGAAAGAAAGGAGTAAGGAAGGGAGGGGGAGGAAGGAAAGGAGTAAGGAAGGAGGGAGGAAGGAAGGAAAGAAAGAAGTAAGGATGGAGGGAGGAAGGAAGGAAGGAAGAAAGGAAAGGAGTAAGGTAGGAGGGAGGAAGGAAGGAAGGAAGGAAGGAAGGAAGGAAGGAAGGAAGGAAGGAAGGAAGGAAGGAAGGAAGGAAGGACAGGACAGGAGTAAGGAAGGAGGGAGGACAGAAGAGAGGAAGGAAGGACAGAAGCAAAGAGGGAGGGAGGAAGGGAAGGAAGGAAAGGAGTAAGGAGGGAGGAGGGAAGGAAGGAAGGAAAGGAGTAAGGAGGAAGGAAGGAAGGAACCTATACCTCCGCTTGGCTGCTCTCCTCGCTAACCCAGTTTCTGGTCTGTGTCTTGTGGTATTGAGATAATCTGAGAGAGGAAGAAGAAAGAGAATGTGATATTCAGCTCCCACATCTCAGCTGGATATAGAAGGAAACGCAGCGTTCTCTCTCTCAATCAGGAGAGGAATCAATCAGTTTAAACCACGCAGCAGAGAAGGAGTTCTTTCTTTATGTTTGAACGTTATAACTATTCTATCTATTTTAAACAGATTTATTGATCCTGATGTGTTTCCACTAGTCTCAAAACTGTGTGTCAGTCAGTATCACTGCTGCAAAAACACAACTATTGTTTAATCTGATACTGCTACGGTTACATTTTGATATGTTTTAACCCTCCTGTTGTCCTCTGGTCAAGAAAGGACAGAAGGACAGAAGGAAGGAAGGAAGGAAGGAAGGAAAGGAGTAAGGAAGGAAGGAAGGAAGGAAGGAAAGGAGTAAGGAAGGAAAGAAGAAAGGAGTAGGAGGGAGGAAGGAAGGAAAGGAGTAAAGAAGGAAGGAAAGAAAGAAAGGAGTAAGGATGGAGGAAGGAAGGAAGGAAAGAAGGAAAGAAAGGAGTAAGGAAGGTAGGAAAGGAGTAAGGAAAGAAGGAAAGAAAGAAAGGGGTAAGGAAGGAAGGAAGGAAAGGAGTAAGAATGAAGGAAGGAAATGAAGTAAGGAGGGAGGAAGGAAGGAAGGAAGGATGGATGAAGGAAGGAAGGAAGGAAGGAAGGAAGGAAGGAAGGAAGGAAGGAAGGAAGGAAGGAAGGAAGGAAGGAGGAAGGAAAGAAAGGGGTAAGGAAGGAAGGAAGGAAAGGAGTAAGAATGAAGGAAGGAATGAAGGAAGGAAAGGAGTAAGGAGGGAGGGAGGGAGGAAGGAAGGAAAGGAAGTAAGGATGGAGGGAAGGAAGGAAGTAAAG
>NW_026910258.1:0-10000 GCF_963691925.1 Scomber scombrus | reverse complement strand
GAAGTTTCTGCATGTTCGGGTCCAACCTCTTCATACTGTTAAAACATCCAGAAACATGTTTATTATCACAGTTGGGTCATTAAACTGAAATCAGCTGCTCAGAATAAACTAAATAATGTTTTATTTCCTTCCTTCTTTCCTTCCTCCATCCCCCTTTCTTCCTTCCTCCCTCCTACCTGCTTCATTCCTCCCTACCATCCTTCCTGCCTCCTTGCCCTCCTTTCCTTCCTTTCCTTCCTAGACTTAACAGGAGGGTTAATCACTACACTGATGAAGTAGAAAGTATTTAGAGAACATGAATTATTAACTAGAATAATAACAAAGCATTGATTTTCCAGGCGGGAAGGCGACGTGGTCTACCATCACTCCTCCCTCCTTTCCTTCCTTCCTTCCTCCCTCCTTTCCTTCCTTCTTCCTCCCTTCCTTCCATCCTTCCTCCCTCCTTTCCTTCCTTCTTTCTTCCTCCCTTCCTTCCTTCCTCCCTCCTTTCCTTCCTTCCTTCCTCCCTACTTTCCTTTCTTCTTCCTTCCTTCCTTCCTTCTTCCTCGCTGCCTTCCCTCTTTCCTTCCTTGACTCGAGGACAACAGGAGGGTTAATCACTACACTGATGGAGTAGAAAGTAGTTTGAGAACATAAATTATTAATTATAATAATAACTCATCATTGATTTTCCTGTCTTCCAGGCGGGAAGGCGTTCATGTTCCGTGTCCGGGACCTGAGGGAAAGCGTCGTGGTCTACCATCACTCCGACAGCGACACCACCCGCGACCACATCGTCTTCCGCATCAGCGACGGCCGTCACAGCATCCGCCACAAGTTCCCCATCAACATCCTGCCTAAAGACGACTCGCCGCCCTTCCTCATCAACAACGTGGCGGTGGAGGTGCAGGAAGGAGGCGCGGTGAGGCTGGAGGAGTTCATGCTGCTCGCCTCCGACCTCGACTCCAGCGACGACTACATCCTCTATCAGATGGTCTCCTCTCCCAGAGCGGGTCAGCTGGTCAGGAAGACCTCCGCCTACGAGACAGGTGAGCATACTGACCATTAGAAGATGAAGGAGGGAGGAAGGAAAGGAGGGAGGAAGGAAGGGAGGAAGAAGGAAGGAAAGGAGGAAGGAAGGGAGAAAGAAGAAAGGAAATGAGGGGGGAAGGAAGGAAGGAAGGAAGGAAAGGAGGAAGGAAGGAAGGAAGGGAGGAAGGAAGGAAGGGAGGAAGGAAGGTAGGGGGAGGAAAGAAAGAGAGAAGGTCGGAGGGAAGGAAGGAAGGAAGGAGGGAGGGAGGAAGGAAGGAAGGAGGGAGGGAGGAAGGAAGGAAGGAGGGAGGGAGGAAATAAGGACAGAAGGAAGGTAGGAAGGAAGGAAGGAACAGTCAAAACAGACGGGGTCAATTTGACCCGGGAGGACGACACAAAGGTTAAGTGTGTTTATGTTTACTGTAATGATGAGACTTTAAAAACAACCTGAAACTAACTAAATGTTCCCTGTTAATTTAAAACCTCTGTATGCTGCACCTAATAAAACATGATAGTATTTATCCACTGTGGTTATTTATTGCATCATGTTGGGTTTCTGCAGGAGTTCCTGTGGACAGCTTCCTGCAGAGAGACCTGATCCAGGGTCAGATCCACTACCAGCACTCAGGAGAGGAGCAGTTTGAAGACTCCTTCGACTTCACGCTGTCTGACAGCCACCAGCCGCCAAACCTCTCCCAGACATACGTGAGTCTAAAGTCCTGCTGCATCCTAAACCTTCCTCTCCTCTCACCCCTAACCCCCCCATCTCTGTTTCCAGACTGTGGTGGTCCATGTTTTCCCAGTGAAGGACCAGCTCCCGCAGGAAGTCTCCGGCAGCGTTCGCTCTCTGACGGTGAAGGAGACAGACGTTGTTTACATCACTCAGACTCACCTGCACTTCACAGACAGAGAGCATCCAGACACCGACCTCACCTACAGCATCACCCAGCCCTGCTTCAGCCCAATGCACCCTGGGTAAGGAGAGGTCAGGAGGAACGTAGCCCAAAATATACAGGCAACAAACTGAACAACAGCTGATTTATACTTTTATTTAACCTCCTGCAACCCTGCGTCCTCATATGGGCACGTTACATTTTGGGTTTGCTGAACCTTTTTTGCTTCATTCTGCTGAACTTTGACCTGTTGTCCTCGTTCGTACACGACTTTTTGTGCCACCTAGTGGTAACAAAAGCACATTACAGTGTAAAAATCAGCGTAAAAATCAGATTGGTAGGCATCTTGGCCGAGTCAATCAATAGCCGATCCCCAGATAAAAGTGGAGCAGGTACAAAACTGTATCAAATTTTATAGTTGAAACCTGTTTATGTTTAACCTTCGTGTCGTCCTCCCGGGTCAAATTGACCCCGTCTGTTTTGACTGTTCCTTCCTTCCTCCTTCCCCCTTTCTTTCCTCCCTCCTACCTTCCTTCTTTTACTTTCCTTCCTTCCTTCCCTCCTTTCTTCCTCCCTCCTTTCCTTCCTTCTTCTTTCCTCCCTTCCTTCCTTCATTCCTGCCTCCTTTCCTTCTTTCCTTCCCTCCTTCCTTCCTTCTTTCCTCCCTCCCTCCATGTCTCTTTCTTTCTTCCCATTACCTTCCTTCTTTCCTATCTTTTCGCCTTCCTCTTTTCCTTTCTTTCTCCCTCCCTCCTTCCTTCTTTCCTCCCTCCCTCCCTCCCTCCCTCCCTCCTTCCTCCCTCCTTTCCTTCCTTCTTCCTTCTTCCTCCCTTCCTTCCTTGACTCAAGGACAACAGGAGGGTTAATAACATTTGTAATTTGATTGACATTGAGACGTTATTAGCTTTTGTGCAAAGTGTAAATGTAAGGAAATAAATAGTTTTTGAGACTTTTTGTATTTATCAGGTCCTACAAAACCCAAATATCTAGGAGAAATTAAAAATGCATACCAAAAAACGCTTGGGTCTCAGGTGGTTTTAATTAATGCTGTAGGGGAAAAAACAAGACACACAGATTCAACTTCTTTTTTTTTAATGTCTTTTATTGTCAGGATGATGGATGCTGGACGTCTGTTCTTCACTGACAGCACCAACACTATGAAGAGAGACCCCATGGTGCCGGTGTTAACGTCTTTCACTCAGGTTCAAAAACTCGATACTTGATAAACAAAGATCAATTATCTCAACTCTCAAATTAAATCACTACATTTAAGTAAAGTATTTATTATTTCCTCTTTTCTCTGCCAGCATGCAGTGAACCACATGAAAGTTGCCTTCATGCCTCCTGCTGAGGACATCGGTCCGGAGACGCTCTTCGTCCAGTTCGTCTTCTCCGTTAGCGATCACCTCG
Source organism: Scomber scombrus (assembly GCF_963691925.1). Classification (NCBI taxonomy): domain Eukaryota; kingdom Metazoa; phylum Chordata; class Actinopteri; order Scombriformes; family Scombridae; genus Scomber; species Scomber scombrus. The sequence goes on along the minus strand of NW_026910258.1, from coordinate 6,686 downwards.
GCGGCAGCGTCTCCGATCTGCTCTTCAACATCACCATCATCCCCGTGGACGACCAGGCACCAGAGGTCAGAGGTCAAACATTCAGAGGACGATCATAGTGCATCGTATCATATCGCATCGTATATTGTATCGTATCGTGTATCGCATCGCATCGTATCGTATCACATCTTATTGTATTGTATCGCATGGTATCGCATGGTATCGCATGGTATCGTATCGCATCGTATGGTATCGCATTGTATCATATCACATGGTATCGTATCGCATGGTATCGCATCGTAACACATTGTATTGCATCGCATTGTATCGTATCGTATTGTATCGCATCGTATTGTATCGCATCGCATCTTATCGCATGGTATCGTATCGCATCGTATCGCATCTTATCGCATCGTATCGCATCGCATGGTATCGCATCGCATGGTATCGCATCGCATGGTATCGTATCGTATCGCATATTGTATCGCATCGTATTGTATCGTATCGCATCGTATCACATCGTATTGTATTGCATCGCATCGTAACGCATTGTATCGCATCGTATCGCATGGTATCGCATCGTAACACATTGTATTGCATCGCATTGTATCGTATTGTATCGCATCGTATTGTATCGCATCGCATCGTATCGCATGGTATCGTATCGCATCGTATCGCATCTTATCGCATCGTATCGCATCGCATGGTATCGCATCGCATGGTATCGTATCGCATGGTATCGTATCGTATCGCATATTGTATCGCATCGTATTGTATCGTATCGCATCGTATCACATCGTATTGTATTGCATCGCATCGTAACGCATTGTATCGCATCGTATCGCATGGTATCGCATCGTAACACATTGTATTGCATCGCATTGTATCGTATTGTATCGCATCGTATTGTATCGCATCGCATCGTATCGCATGGTATCGTATCGCATCGTATCGCATCTTATCGCATCGTATCGCATCGCATGGTATCGCATCGCATGGTATCGTATCGCATGGTATCGTATCGTATCGCATATTGTATCGCATCGTATTGTATCGTATCGCATCGTATCGCATCGTATTGTATTGCATCGCATCGTAACGCATTGTATCGTATCGCATCGTATCGCATCGTATCGCATGGTATCGCATCGCATGGTATCGCATGGTATCGCATCGCATGGTATCGTATCGCATGGTATCGTATCGTATTGTATCGTATCGCATCGCATCGTATCGCATCGTATTGTATCGTATCGCATCGCATGGTATCGCATCGTATTGTATCGCATCGTATTGTATCGCATCGTATTGTATTGCATTGTATCGCATTGTATCATCACATGGTATCGTATCGTAACACATCGTATTGTATCATATCATATTTGATCACATCGTAATGCATCGCATCTTAATGTTTTGTATCACATCGTATTTTATCGTATCGTATGGCATTGTATCGCATCGCATCGTATCGCATCGTATTGTATCACATCATATAACATTGCATAGTATCGCATCGTAACGCATCGTATTGGATCACATCGTATCGTATTGGATCACATCGTATCGCATCTTATCGCATCTTATCGCATCTTATCGCATCGTAACGCATCGTAACGCATCGTAATGCATCGTAACGCATCGTAACGCATCATATCGCATCCATAGACGGAAGTATTTTTTAACGTGTTGGTGGATCCTCTGTTTGCTCCTCAGGCCTTCACCAACCTGCTGCGGGTGGAGGAAGGAGGCGGGGCCTTCGTGACGGAGGAGCACCTCCTGGTTCGGGACCGGGACAGCCGGGAGGAGGCGCTGAGGGTGGAGGTGCAGACGGCGGCTCGACACGGCCGTCTGGAGCTGCAGGGACGGACGCTGCTGCAGGGAGACAGATTCAGCCTGCAGGACCTCAGAGGACTCAGACTCAGGTCAGTCTGCAGCTCTAATTACAGGCAGTTCTTATTAATGCCCGTCCATAAATCCTCAGGCTCAGTAGCTTTCACTGTACAGCAGGGATGGTAACACATTCAAGACATTTTGCTCAGTCTTTCTTCTAAATGCTTTTTGAGGGACTTTTGGTTCAGACAGAAACTATGAAACTGAGAGGTTTCTGTTAAACTGAGCTGTTGGACTGTTGTTGTTGTTGTTTTGGGCAGCAAACATTTCCTGTTTCGTCTCTTGTGACGGCGAAGTTGAACCACACAGGATTATCTATCATGTTTATTTTTTGAGGTGTCTGGTTTGCAGCCAATCACAGCGTCGGCCTTCTTAATCAGTTTATTAAGTCTGTTGGTGTCACCGGATCCAGCGCTGTGTGATTTTGCATGATTTAATTTTTACTTCTTCTGTTAATAGTAATGCCATTTTTCATTAAAGTGTCCAAGTTTGGTTTGCTTGATATTTTGAACATGCAGCTGCTTTCAAACTGGATCCTAAAAGAGGGAAAATTGTGTTTATTCTGATTTGGTGAGCAGATAATTATGGTTCTATTGCCTCCTTTTGCTTCTCTGAAACTGAAGCTACATCTTGGAGTCAAACTTTTGGGTTTTGGCAGCGTACTGAGTGACAGACAGTGTGTGACGGCTGTTTCTTTGTGTCTCAGGTACATCCATGACGACTCTGAGACCACCGAGGATGAAGTCGGTCTGAGGGTGACGGACGGCCTGAACTTTGTTGATGTTGTCCTGCCCATACAGGTGAGATTCCTGCTCAGACAGCCAATCATCAGCCTTCATCCTGACTATGAGACACAGTTGATGATGATGTTATATGGAGGTGATGATGAGCTTAAAGACTGTAAAGTGAATTCAGACATTTTCTTCTAAACACATTAAATAGGTCATAAATGTATTTCTAAAAAAGGTGTAAAAAGCATCTCAGCCATTTAGATTTGAATTGTGGCGCTAATACATTCAGCGCACACTACTACTACTACAGTCTAGAGTTAGCCAGTTAACTGAGTTAGCCGCTGAGCTAACCGCTGAGTTAGCCTCCGAGCTAGCCACCGAGCTAGCCGCCTAGCTCTCAGACCTAGCGTCCATGTTTCTGGTAGAGGTGGTGACTTTGATTGACAGGTGACACTTGGTAGGGGGCGGGGCTTCAGCAAACTCGGCGGCCACTCCCACAGCGATTGGGATTTTTACACAACTTTGAAGCCTAATTTCATATATTTGGCGATTTTTTTAATCATTCAAATTTTACAAGGTGTTTAACAACACACTTTTCTGTGGTATGTCAAACTCAGAACACATATTTATTCTTACTTTACACAGACTTTAGGTTTTTTAATAATCTGTAAATATGTGACGAGCACTTCTCCGGCTGTCCTCAGGTCCTGCCCATGAATGACGAGCCTCCCCAGTTGGGCGGGGGTCTGCGTGGCGAGCTGAGCTGTCAGGAGGGGGGACAGGTCCAGGTGACGGTGGATTATCTGTCGGCTACGGACCGGGACAGCGATGACTCCAGACTCACCTACATGCTGGCTCGGAGTCCAGGCCGAGGGGAGCTGCAGAGAGCCGGACTTCCTGTGGATAAGTTCTCCCAGCAGGACCTGCTGCAGGGTCACATCTACTACGTCCACACAGGTGAGGCTGAACCTCGCTGTGAACATGTGTTTGTTTCTACATGTGGGAATAAATCATGATTAGAGGTGATCTCATAGTGTTCTTGTGACCTGATTTTAATCCAAAAACCTTTTCATTGTGTCCTTTGGTGTCAGAAACTCTTATTAGTTCAAATTTGGGCCGTGAAGGGATTTTAGTGTAGTGGCTGCTCTGAGTAACTACAACTGTGATGCAAAGTGGCCCAAAAAGCATTTTTCTACATCAACAATCACTGAAAACAGAGAAGCTGAACAATATTTGTGACAAACTTGCAACATTTTTCTTTTTACTGTCAGAACTTTGATCCATTTGGTCCAAAAACATCCATAAAGTTTAGAGGATCTTTATGTTTTAACACATCATTAATGTGTATATGGAGAAAACAGGAAGTGAGCCTGCTGTCAACCGGCTCAGCTGGAGAAGGAGCCTACTGAGCATGCTCAGTTGCAGTGGTTTCCAAACCTATTTAGACCTCGGCATCCTTTCAAAGGAATTTTAATGTCTTGACATCCTGAGTCACCCGACATCCCAATATAACACTGATAAAGCCTTTATGTGCTCAGAAGCTCATCAGTTTATATGATATCATATTACATCGTATTTGATCGCATCGTATTGCATTGTATTGTAACGTATTGTATCGTATTGCATCATATTGTATCACATCGTATCGCATTGTATTACAGCGTATTGTATTATGTCACATCGTAGGGTATGACATCTTATTGCATCATATCGCAGCACATTGTAGCATATCGCATCACAACATATGGCATCGCATTGCATCGTATCCTATCACATCGTATCGCATCGCATTGTAGCATATTGCATCGTATCGCATTGTCTTGCGACATATCGTATCGTATCGCATCGTATCGCATCGTATCGCATTGTAGCATATCGTATCGTATCGCATCGTATCGTATCGCATCGTATCGCATTGTCTTGCAACATATTGTATTGCATCGTATCATATTGCATCATATCGCAGCACATTGTAGCATATCGCATCGTATCCAGTTGAATATTATCGGCTCATTCTCGGGTTTTCGTCACATGGCTGAAATATATCAGCTGAGTATTGCTCGTTGTCTGTAAGTACGCGACAGTAAATGTCAACACGGAAACGTTACAGACATATTTCACCTAATCTGAGTCTCCATCACACAGTTTGTCCAGCAGAGAGCGCCGATGAGTTGGATTGTGATGACTCCTTATTAGAAATGTTTGTTTTATATATATGAACTTAAAAAATGTCCCTGTCTGTGTTCAGGAGGAGAGATCGGACCCGAGCCGGTCTTCGACACCGTCACCCTCATCATCTCTGACGGCGAGGCCGGACTGACGGACAGCTGTTGCCACGGAGACGCCCCGCCGCCGCCCGTCCCCTTGCACGGCACGCTTCCTGTTTACGACCTCAACATCACCGTACTTCCTGTCAACAACAAAGTCCCCGCCGTCACTCTGGGTAAGAAGCAGGTGACCGAACACCTGACAGGTGGAAATATTAAAGGAACATTTAAAACTGTTAGAAGTGAAACTAGAGAAAGAAAAGTCAAATTATAACAAACTGAGGAGCCTCGTCTCACTGCAAACATCTCAATAATGGGAGGTTTACGTGTGTGTATGTGTGTGTGTAGGTGTGTGTGTGTGTGTGTGTGTGTGTGTGTGTGTGTGTGTACTTGTGTGTGTGTGTGTGTGTGTGTTGTGTTCATGTCGCTGCCAACACCTCCTGGTTTTCACCGCTGACAAATCCTCTTAATGCAGCAGAGCAGCTCTGACCCCAACGACACGCTGACACCTATCAGTCCAACACACACTCTGCAGTGGGAGGGGCGAGGGGGGGGGGGCGACACACACACACACACACACACACACACACACGACACACACACACACACACACACACACACACAGACAGTCTCTCCTGGGGAAGGTGATATTTCTCGCTGGAGTCGGAGCCAAGAAGAGGGATTGGAGGAGCTCTGTGTTTATCAATGGAGACCAGTGACCACTGGGACTCACACTGGGATGACTGGGAGATGCTGTGTGTTTGTGTGTGTGTTTGTGAGAAAGACCGTATATCTACACACTGCAAAAAATCTCCATCTTTAGTTAAAAAAAGTTAAAAAGAGTTTAAAAAAATCTCAATTCAAGAATATTTTGATACATATTTTCACTTTTTACTTCCTGGATAATGTTCGGCTTCATTCTGTCGTGTTTTCATTATATATAATAACATTATTTATAATAACATTATATATAATAACATTATTTATAATAACATTAACATTACTAAAAATAAACAGACAACTTCTCTCTTTATTAGCTGGAGCTGAGACAGTTCAGTTAGTCCGTCGAAGGAAAATTAATGTGCAACGTTTCTAATAATTGATTAATCATTTAATTTTTTTTAAAGCAAAACTGTCCGAAATGTTTCTGTTTCAAGCATTTTAAATGTTAGAATTGTTATTATTATTATTATTATTTTTGCTATTTTACAACATTTCATTGGCTAAACAATGAATAGAATAATCTTTAGTTAATCTTTAGCAATATTTTCAGCTGTCATCACGACCAAATACTCATCAGTGTTGATCAAATGTGATTTTCAGGCAGTTTTTCTTGTTTTCACACAAAATTCCTTGAAACCAAACTGGTTTTTTTTGGGTTTTTTAATTTTATTTTTGCAAACATCTGAAATACTATCATAGATTTTAGGATCGTTAATCTTTGTGTGCAGTTACTTCGTCCTTATAATTTACACTCTGGTTATTTGATGAAGTCACAGAACTTATACTGATGAGATAAATGTGAATAAAGTCATAAAGGTATCAGAACATTTTTATTATATTCAGGTTTGAAATAATATTAAAGAATCAAAGTATGTAATAAAGTTATGACAACAGTCTAAAAGTCTTTTTAAGGTGTGAGAAGTTGTTGAAATAGCAGCTAAGACGCCATAAAGGCCTCCAGGTGAGATTATTTCTCATTTCAAGCAATATTCTCAAGAAGTTTCCTAAACATGATTTTATAATTTAACCTTTGTGTCTGTTCTGACTGTTCCTTCTTTCCTCCCTTCCTTCCTTCCTTCCGTCTGTCCTTCCT
>NW_026910257.1:0-14116 GCF_963691925.1 Scomber scombrus | reverse complement strand
TGCAGACAGTAAACACAAGCAGAGCTCTTCCCATGTTGTACACTGTGGATTGGGAAGTGGCATGCTGGGAAAAACACATGTGCTGTGGATGACCGGGGGGAAAGAAGGACTGCCACTGTTATAGTTATTATTTATGATTCATTTAACTGACTATTCTCTACAATTTGCCTCATTAACCTTCCTGTTGTCCTCGTGTTAAGGAAGGAAGGGAGGAAGAAGGAAGGAAAGGAGGAAGCAAGGGAGGAAGACGAAAGTAGGGAGGAAGGAAGGAAGAGAGGAAGAAGGAAGGGAGGGAGGAAGGAAGGGAGGAAGAAGGAAAGGAGGGAGGAAGGAAGGAGGGTGGGAAGGAAGTAGGGAGGAAGGAAGGTAGGGGGAGGAAAGAAGTAAAGAAAGAGAGAAGGAGGGAGGGAGAAAGGAAAAGAGGAAGGAAGGAAAGAAGGAAGGGAGGAAGGAAGGGGGAGGAAGGAAGGAAGGGAGGGAGGAAGGAAGGACAGAAGAGAGGGGGATCGAGGAAGGAAGGGAGGAAGGAAAGGAAGGGAAAAAGGAAGGAAGGAGGAAAGGAAAGAAGGAGGGGAGGAAAGAAGGAAGGGAGGAAGGAAAGGAGGGAGGAAGGAAGGAAAGGAGGGAGGGAGGAAGAAGGAAGGGGGAGGAAAGAAGGAAAGAAAAAGAGAAGTAGGGAGGGAGAAAGGAAAAGAGGAAGGAAGGAAAGAAGGAAGGGAGGAAGGTAGGGGGGAGGAAGGAAGGAAGGGAGGGAGGAAGGAAGGACAGAAGAGAGGGGGATCGAGGAAGGAAGGGAGGAAGGAAAGGAAGGAAGGAAAGAAGGAACAGTTGAAACAGATGGGGTCAATTTGACCCGGGAGGACGACATGAAGGTTAAATGTCAGAAAACAAAAGGAAGCAAAATGTTAATCACAATACAGGGAAGTCCAAAACCTAAATATATAATATATACACACTTGAAAAGCTTGAAAAGTAACTTTAAATGAATAATCACTTGATCACTATGATCAATCGGTCTAAGAGAAAGTACAGAGAGAGGTTGAAAAAGTATTTTATCAGATGTGACGAGACGGATCTGGAGAGAAGGAAACAGATGCAAACCAGCGTAATGAACACGGTTGGATCAGTTCACAAAACACACACAGTCCTTTAATCCAGAACAGATCGGTAACAGGCAGGCAGGAAGACGGAGAGAACAAATCCAGAGGGCAAAGGCAAAAGGCAGAGTCCAAAAAACAAGCAGACTGAGACTTACACGAGGGGAAAAGGAACTACGACGAACCATGGACAAACAGAGGGAATGACACAGGCTATATTCACTCTAGGGGGAAGGTGGTTAACGAGACACAGGTGTAGACAATCACACAGGTGGGAAACACACGAGGGCAGGAATTGAAGTTATCCGAAACGAGAGGAGAGGTAGGCAGCATATCGATGTAAAAACAGGATGTGACAAAAGACAAAAACAGAAAATAACAAAAACGTGACACAGGATGAGATGTGATGACTAAGAACATGGAGACAGAATACAGATGACATGTATCTTAGCAAAAAGTAGTAAACTTGAAGTTCATTTTATTAAGTATGCTTGAGTGTAAGTATAAGTATAGCAAGTATACTACGGACCATGTACTTGTAGTGTACTAGAAAGTTTACTAATTTAACCCTCCTATTGTCCTCGAGTCAAGGAAGGAAGGGAGGGAGGAGGAAGGAAGAAAGGAAGGAAATGAGGGAGGAAGGAAGCAAGAGAGAGAAGAAGAAGGGAGGGAGGGAGGGAGGAAGGAAGGGTGGAAGAAGGAAGGAAAGGAGGGAGGGAGGAAGGAAGGAAGGGAGGGTGGAAGAAGGGAGGAAAGGAGGGAGGAAGGGAGGAAAAAGGAAGGAAAAGAGGGAGGAAGGAAGGGAGGAAGGAAGGAAGGGAGGAAAGAAGGAACAGTCAAAACAGACGGGGTCAATTTGACCCGGGAGGACGACACAAAGGTTAATACCTCTTTGGACTAAATTGGAACATTTTTAAGTTTATAAAAGTACACTTTCAAGTATAGCACAAGTCCACTCTTCTATTTACTGCCATTGTACTAGTTCTATACTATATGATGTTGAACATATAAGTTTATAACAGGGGTAATACCTCAAAGCTAATGTGTGGAGTGAAACTGCCAACCTGCTCATCAGAGGGAAACTAGCCATTCATACACCGTTGGCACGGCAACGGGAGCAATTTGGGCTTAAGTGTCTTGCCCAAGGACACATCGACATATGGACTGGACTGTATTTCATTGTTTAATTTTATATTATTTATATTTTCCTAATATTTTCTTTTCTTTCTTTCTTTCATTTTCTTTTCTTTTACCTAATGTTGTTTTGTGTGTTGTTGTGTTGCTGTTAAAGTTTTTTCGACACCATTGTAAATGAATATTCTTCCTTAACCCTCCTGTTGTCCTCAGTTCAAGGAAGGACAGGAGGAAGGGGAGGAAGGAAGGAAGGAAGGAAGGAAGGAAGGAAAGAAGGAAGGAAGGAAGGGAGGGAGGGAGGGAGGGAGGGAGGGAGGGAGGGAGGGAGGGAGGGAGGAAGGAAAGGAGTAAAGGAGGGCGGGAGGGAGGGAGGGAGGAAGGAAGGAAGGAAAGGAGTAAGGAGGGAGGGAGAGAGGAAGGAATGAAGGAAGGAAGGGAGAAAAGGAGTAAGGAGGGAGGAAGGAAGGAAGGAAGACTAATTGGTGAAGCTTAACATGATTTAGAAGACAGTGATACAACATACTACACACACACACACACACACACACACACACACACACACACACACACACACACACACACACACACACACACAGCAATTACCTTACCAAGGCAGACAGAGGGCATCTAAGTGGTGTAAACACATTTCTCTGAGTGGACTGGATGTGACTGAACTATGACCCAGGTCTTCTGTCTAGCTGTCACCTTTCCACAGTCGGACCTCTGTAAACTACTAACTACTAACACATAGCCTGTATCATTACTGCAGCAGGTAATTTGTGTTAGTATCCAAGGGTTTGTTTGGGAGCTCACAATTCTTCTGACTGCCAGTCGCCTCCAGAAGCAAGGAGGGAAGGAATGAAGGAAGGAAACGAGGGAGGAAGGAAGGGAGGAAAGGAAAGAAGGAAGGACGGAGGAAAGAAGGAAGGAAGGAAGGAAAGAAAAAACAGAGGAAAGAAGGAAGGGAGGAAGGACAGACGGAAGGAAAGGAAGGAAGGGAAGAAAAGGAAAGAAGGAAGGAAGGAAGGAAGGAAGGAAGGAAGGAAGGAAGGAAGGAAGGAAGGAAGGAAAGAAGGACAGAGGAAAGAAGGAAGGGAGGAAGGAAGCAGCCACAACAACAACAAACACAACATCAAATACAACTGCTGCTGGTAGGAATGCTTATTGTTGTTGTTGTTATTCTCCTGAATCTGATATATTCATCTTCCTGTTTTAAAGCTTTGTGGTGGAGCATCAGACAGCAGAAAGGCGTTTGACATCACACCACGATATATTAAGTGACACATTTAAATGCTCAAACTCATTTTTATGTTTCGCACATTTCTATCAGATCTTCAAAAACCAAAAATATCGGAGGTTTTCAGACTCTTGCTGTGATTAACCCTCCTGTTGTCCTCGAGGCAAGGAAGGAAGGGAGGAAGATGGAAGGCAAGGAGGGAAGGAATGAAGGAAGGGAGGGAGGAAGGAAGAGAGGAAGGAAGGAAGGGAGGAAGGAAGGAAGGAAGGGAGGAAGATGGAAGCCAAGGAGGGAAGGAATGAAGGAAGGAAACGAGGGAGGAAGGAAGGGAGGAAAGGAAAGAAGGAAGGACGGAGGAAAGAAGGAAGGAAGGAAGGAAGGAAGGAAAGAAAAACAGAGGAAAGAAGGAAGGGAGGAAGGACAGACGGAAGGAAAGGAAGGATGGGAAGAAAAGGAAAGAAGGAAGGACGGAGGAAAGAAGGAAGGAAGGAAGGAAGGAAGGAAGGAAGGAAAGAAGGAAGGAAGGAAGGACAGAGGAAAGAAGGAAGGGAGGAAGGAAGCAGCCACAACAACAACAAACACAACATCAAATACAACTGCTGCTGGTAGGAATGCTTATTGTTGTTGTTGTTATTCTCCTGAATCTGATATATTCATCTTCCTGTTTTAAAGCTTTGTGGTGGTGCATCAGACAGCAGAAAGACGTTTGACAGATGGCGACATCCGGTGAGCAGACTCACATCATATCCTTACCTGGTAGCAATTTTCATAATAACAGCTTTACAATTGGTTTTGAACTCATATCGGAAACATATTTATATTCTTGATCCAACAGAATTATACAAGTGGCAGCTAGTGAAGATTCTCGATGTTGTGTCATCTTTCATTTCTGAATTCTTGTATAATTTTAAACATTGGTTCAAGCCATCACACAGACATCCAAATGTTTCAAAGCCCTTTTAGTGCTTCGAGTAAATGATGACACGCTTTGCTCTGCTGCTTTTTCCCACTTTAAACATCACATCACGATATATTAAGTGACACGTTTAAATGCTCAAACTCATTTGATGTTGCGCACATTTCTATCAGATCTTCAAAAACTATAGAAATATAGAGGTTTTCAGACTCTTGCTGTGATTAACCCTCGAGTCAAGGAAGGAAGGAAGGAAGGAAGGAAGGGAGGAAAGGAGGAAAGGAGGAAGAAGGAAGGCAAGGAGGGAAGGAGGGAGGAAGGAAAGGAAAGGAAAGAAGGAAGGACAGAGGAATTAAGGAAGGAAGGAAGGAAGGAAGGAAGGAAGGAAAGAAGGACAGAGGAAAGAAGGACAGATGGAAGGAAGGAAAGGAAGGGAGGAAGGAAGGAAGGGAGGAAGGAAGGAAGGAAGGGAGGAAGAAGGAAGGAAAGGAGAGAGGGAAGAAGGAAGGAAGGAATAATAAAGGAAGGAAAGGAGGGAGGAAAGGAAAGAAGGAAGGAAGGAAGGACGGAGGAAATAAGGAAGGAAGATAGGAGGGAGGGAGGGAGGGAAGAAGGGAGGGAGGGAGAAAGGAAAAGAGGAAGGGAGGAATGAAGGAAAGAAAGACAGAGGAAAGGAGGAAGGTAGGGGGAAGGAAAGAAAGAGAGAAGGAGGGAGGGATGAAGAAAAGACGGAAGCAAGGAAGGGAGGAAGGGAAGGAAAGGAAGGACGGAGGGAAGGAAATAAGGAGGGAGGGAGGAAGGACAGACGGAAGGAAGGAGGAGGGAGGAAGGACAGACGGAAGGAAGGAAGGGAGGAAGGAAAGGAAGGAAGGAAGGAGGGAAGGAAAGAAGGAAGGGAGGAAAGAAGGAACAGTCTCAATTTGACCCAGGCAGGACGACAGGAGGGTTAAATACTTCACACTGGGCAGAGTACAGCTGCAGCACACTTAGGGAAGAGCGGAGGGCAGTGAAGCGGGACTGATGAGATGAGGGACTGCAGACACGGTGGCCAGACACACCGCAGATAGAAGTGCAGCAGACAGGATGTATACGTAGGCATGAGGGGGAAAAAAGCAACAGGCAAGAAAACCGGACAAAAGCAGATGAAGTGGGTTGAAGAGCAGTAACACTGAATCGGAGGCTGCGATCTGGCAGAGTGGAAGTTGTAGAGATGAGTGTTTGAAGAGGGCTTCATTACTGAGATGAGGTGCAGCTGGTTGTGACTCTACCACATGTCTCCACTAACACAATTACACACACACACACACACATGCAGGGAGAAAGGGAGCCATTCAGGGAGTGATAGCAGGTTAGGGTGACATGGGATCCTCACGCTTACAAATGAAAAGAAGCCAAAAGAAGGTTGTTGTTTTTTGAAAGTTTAATTTTGGGAGTCAGTTGAATTACATATTGCTTTTCGTCACCCAAATCTAGAAATCTGTCATTTTGCTTTTGGTAATTTAAACCCTTTAATGAAGAGCTTTTCCTGATGTTGCTGATTTAGGAAGGAAAGGAGGGAGGAAGGAACGAAGGAAGGGAGGAAAGGAGGGAGGAAGGAACGAAGGAAGGGAAGGAAGGATGGAAGGGAGGAAAGGGGGGAGGAAGAAGGAAGGAAGGAAGGGAGGAAGAAGGAAGGAAAGGAGGAAAGGAAGGAAGGACGGAAGAAAGAATCAATCAATCAATCTTTATTTGTATAGCGCCAAATCACAACAAAGTTATCTCAAGGCACTTTACACATAGAGCAGGTTCTAAACCGAACTCTTCAAGTTTTAATTTATAAAGAGACCCAACATTCCCACATGAGCAAGCATTTAGCGACAATGGCAAGAAAAAACTCCCTTTTAACAGGAAGAAACCTCAGGTAGAACCAGAACTGAAGGAAGGAAGGAAGGAAGGAAGGTAGGAAGGACGGAGGAAAGAAGGAAGGAAAGGAGGAAGGAAGGATGGAAGGGAGGGAGGGAGGGAGGAAGGAAGGTAGGTAGGAAAGAAGGAAGGAAAGAGGAACAAAGGGAGGGAGGAAGGAAGGTAGGAAGGACGGAGGAAAGAAGGAAGGGAGGAGGGAGGGAGAAAGGAGTGATAGCAGGTTAGGGTGACATGGGATCTTCACGCTTTTTTTTTTTTTTAAAGTTTAATTTTGGGAGTGGGAAATAATAAAGTTTGCCAGAATATGCTGCTGATGTTTATTTAAGAGTGACAGAAAAAGGGGAGAGCATAAGAGTGACAGATTAGTAGTGAAAAAGAAGGACAGTTGAACATGTTAGTTCTTTAACTCTCCTGTTGTCCTCGAGTCAAGGAAGGACGGGAGGGAGGGAAGGGGGAAGGAAGGAAGGAAGGATGGATGGATGGATGGATGGAAGGGAGGGAGGGAGGGAGGGAGGAAAGAAGGATGGATGGAAGGGAGGAAGAAGGAAAGGAAGGGAGGAAGGAAGGGAGGGAGGAAGACGGAAGGAAAGGAGGAAGGAAGGATGGAAGGGAGGAAGAAAGAAAGGAAGGAAGGGAGGGAGGAAGAAGGAAAGGAAGGGAGGAAGAAAGGGAGGGAGGAAGAAGGAAGGAAAGGAGGAAGGAAGGATGGAAGGGAGGGAGGGAGGAAGAAGGAAAGGAAGGGAGGAAGAAAGGAAGGAAGGAAGGGAGGGAGGAAGAAGGAAAGGAAGGGAGGAAGAAAGGAAGGGAGGAAGAAGGAAGGAAAGGAGGGAGGAAGGATGGAATGGAGGAAAGGAGGGAGGAAGGAACAACCACTAACTACTATAGTTGGAGAATAAAGGAACAATGAGATTCTGCTTATGTTAAATGATACAGTATGTACACCTGAATAAATGTGTTTCTAAATATAGTTTGGCGTGTTCTCTTTATATATAGGCGGACATGTGGCAGTGGTAATAAGGAAATGGATCGGACAAAAAAAGAGAAGGTTTACCCCATTACTAATAGATGACATGATAGATAGTATAGTTCAACCAGCTCAACTTGCCATCGTGGCTCGCAGTGTTACCATGGCAACAACAGAACATCCAGCAAAAGGGTACCATATGGGACTGGGATCGAAATATTCACTGTAGGGCCAATAAACACAATTTATGATATTAGTTAGTAAAACCTCATTAATCATGTCACATTGCTAATCATGTCCTCTTTTTTAAGCCACAGCCTGCTCTATTTAGCTATGCAATAAGATCATCTAGGTGAGCAGCAACCTGTTGTAATGGTGGAAATCTAAGTTACCTGAAAACGTCACTGATTCAAAACAGAACAACTGCTCTTCTGAAAGCACCTTCATGTATTTGGACCATAGACTGTATATAAGAAATGGACGTAACATAGGTGACATCACCCATTGGTTTGTTGACTGCTGCTCGGAGGCCAATAGTATCGGATCTGAGCAGCGCCATCTTGAAAATTTCAGGTGCATGCTGGGAAAAATAAAAACAGGGATTCTACTTATATGGGCATCAGGAGGGGCAAGAGGACGGAGCGGGGGAGGTTGCGATGGCTTGATCTACCACGGTCTACACCGGCAACCTGGTGATGCTAACCAAGTTAGCTGTTACGACTATAACCACAAAACTCTGGAGAAAACTGTCTCAACTGAAACAAGTTCACGGCTATTTCCTGCAGTCTATCTGTCCGCGCTCCTGAACCTGTGAACCAATCAACCTGTCAATCACCACGTAGCCACGCCCTAATGCATACCCTGCTTTGTCGTCACATATAAAATCAGGGAGGCCAAAATGTCCCAAATGAACATCATACTGCATTGAAGAAGGCTTTAAACTAGCGATTGAGACCATAAACACATTTTGAAAACGTTTACTGAGGTTAGAAATCAAGTGAGAAGTTGGTGAATTCTCCATTGACTTGTATAGAGACGGAAGTCCTTTTGACACCAAAACGGTCGCCCTCTGGTGGCCTTTTGATAGAATGCAGTTTTAAGTTACTTCCGCGTTGGCCTCATTTCAGAGGACCAGAACTCCCCACCTGGTTTGGACTCTAACTTTTCACAGAGCTGCTTTCAACACTTTTGAAATACAGAAGAAGTTTCTATTCATCGGCCAATCAAGAACTACTTTTACCCTCAAGGTGTTTTGTAATACTGTCTGCTGGAGGTCAGATGAGAATATAATCTTGATCATAATTTCTTGTACATTATTTCAGCAAAGTAAACAAGAGAAAAGTTTCAGGAAAATAGGCACTAAGAAAATATCTGTAAAAAATATTTTTGTCACCATTTGTGCTGGCTAAGCAGCCTTGTGTTTTAATATTTATGGTGCTACACTTGCAAACTGAACACAATATAAACTATAATAAAATAATAATTTCTTCTTATGGCCCAAAAAATAACTCAGGTCAGGCCTGAATGCAGACATAAAATCATTGATGTGTCAGCTGGGGAACACTTATTATTGGGGAGGACCATAATCAGCTGTTTGTAGTCACAGTGGAGACAAATAACTGAGAACTTATGACTGCCTAAGGGGACGAAGTGTTTAGTGGAAGTAGAAGAAACTTTAAGAATTAGAAGTGAAAGAAATCCAAAGACAAGGGACAGAGCAGGTGAACTAGACATTAGAAAAGATAAACGTTGCTGCTGATGCTGTAATTGGCTTTCTCAGTAATTACCCATCTGTAGTTCCCTCAAGCTTTTGTAATGAACTGAACTTGGGCTCGGACTTGTACTCTAGAGACCTGGTGCTCTTTGTTGGAGAGTAAAAAAAAAAGGCTTGGAGCAATGTGATGCCTGTTGACTAACTTTTGAAAGTGAGCCAAACAATAAAGAAGTCCTCCAATCCAGTTCCTTAGTCTCTATAGGCTCGGAAATACGTGAAATACCTGCAGTTCTGTCACTTTGCTGATTCAACTGATTGGATTGGCCGCCATTAAATTCCCAGAATCTTTCCATCTACACTCTTTGATTTTTTATCTGTCAAATTGTAAAAGCTACACTGCCCCAAAGGTTAACAATGCAATTTACAAGGAGAGTGGGCGGCTCGGCTCTGATTGGACTGTCCTCACAGTGTTTCAAATGAAAGAAGAATCTAATAGAGAGAGAGAGAGCGAGAGAGGAGAATGAAGTCACATGGGTGTGCTACAGGGATTATTGCAATATTTTTCAAAGGCAGGTTCCAGCACTAAGGGCCCCTTACTGGAAGACTATAATGGGTTATTCAATTAATGAAGTATAGCCCCCTCAACACCCACTGGGCCCAAATGTGCCCTTCCTGACAGTGGGTCAAATCTCAGCTGAATATCTGCCCTATTTTCCCACCAACTACTACAGTCTCAGTAAAGTATTGGTGACATAAAGTAGAATAAAATAAAATTCAGTAATACATCTTGAATTTGGTACAGTGTTTAAAGTCCTGTCAGACTCTTTGTTAGGTCAAACAAACAGGATTAAGGTGGAGTGGTTGCAGCTTAGAGGTAAGAGAAACAAGCTTTCAAATCACTGGCTTTACACACACTCTCATGAATGCTGATTCACTGTTATCTTCTTTTTTTTTTCAGACCTTCAAGTCACTTTATTTCAGTGTACTTATAGACTTTGAAATATGTTCTCTATTTGCCCGGTTGTACTTGTTCACACTTGACTTTACACTCATTTAAAAAAAAAAAAAAATTGGACTTGAAAATCACTTTGATTGCGTAGGGTTGAAATGTTTGGACACTTGCATATCATAACAATTTATAAGAAAATCATGGTGACATGGTTGCTGATATAAAACACACAATTTTGAGGCTCTAAACTCTGAAAATCTGCAACTGAGTCCACCGTATGTCGTCAGGGATGCATGGTGCTTTTAACCCTCCTGTTGTCCTCGAGTTGAGGAAGGAAGGAAGGAAGGAAGGAAGGAAGGGAGAAAGAAGGAAGGAAAGGAGGAAGGAAGGGAGGAAGAAGGAAGGAAGGAAGGAAAGGAGTGAGGAAGGGAGGAAGAAGGAAGGAAGGATGGAAGGGAGGAAGAAGGAAGGAAAGGAGTGAGGAAGGGAGAAAGAAGGAAGGAAGGATGGAAGGGAGGAAGAAGGAAAGAAAGGAGGGAGGGAGGCAGGAGGGAGGGAGGAAAGAAGGACAGAAGGAAGGGAGGAACGAAAGTAAAGAAGGAACAGTCAAAACAGACGGGGGGTCAATTTGACTCGGGAGGACGACACGAACATTAAACTCAAATAATTGAACCAAAGTGCTCCATGTTTCATTAAATTACCCTGCGAGTCGAGTTTCTATCTCTGCTTTCACCGAAAGGTCGGTCACCTCCGAGTGAGTCCTAACGAGAGCTGCTGCACACACACAGATAAGTGAGACCACGCTTAAACAACACTAATCAGACAAAGGGAACGCTCACATTTACAAGTACAATGCAATCAGTAACCTCATGGCTGCGTGTGAATAGACTTCATAGAGACGGTTTATGTGGTTGACTATTCATGAAGGTGTTCAGAGTTCATAGAGAGCTAGAACGTTAAAGACGAGAGCGTTTCACACAATTAAATCACTAAATTGAAAACAACGTGTGTGGAGTTAAAGAACAATTCAGATAGCTTTAAATGTGAGCTCATGGTGTCACACAGTTAAATTAACTCGGGTTGTAATGTTCTACCAAAATGAAGCCACAACATTAACCTTTGTGTCGTCCTCCCGGGTCAAATTGAACCCGTCTGTTTTGACTGTTCCTTCTTTCCTCCCTTCCTTCCTTCCATCTGTCCTTCCTTCCTTCCTCCCTCACTCCTTCTTTCTTTTCTTCCCTCCTTCCTTCCTTCCTTTCCTTTCTCCCTGCCTTCTTTCCTCCCCTACCTTCCTCCCTTCCTTCTTTCCTCTGTCTTTCTTTCCTTCCTTCCTTCCTCCCTTCCTCTTTTCCTTCCTCCCTCCTACCTTCATTCTTTCCTTCCTTCCTTTCCTTCCTTCCTTCCTCCCCTTCCTTCTCTCCTTTCATCCCTTCCTTCCTCCTTTCCCTCCTTCTTCCTCCCTCCTTTACTTCCTTCCTTCCTCCCTCCCTTCCTCCCTCCTTTCCTTCCTTCTTCCTCCCCTCAATATGAATGCCAAGGCCCAAGGTTTCCCAGCAGAACATTGCTCAGAGCGTCACACAGCTCGCCTTCTTTCCATAGTTTTATTGTTCTATTGTTTTATTGTTTGGTTTTATCTCGAACAACAACAACAAATAGCCATCAAAATGAAATGTCAGAACAACAAAATAATAATGTTCGAGAGGGAACAGGAGGAAGTAGAAAGCTTATTTAGTCCTTTTCCTTCTTCACAACTTTACAACTGTATTATACATATTGTTTCATATAAGGAACAGAAATATAATAGAAGAAATACATACAGTTGTTCAGAAGTCCTTATTTTTATATTTGTCAAGAATTGTTTTCTTGTATCTGTTTTTAAACTGTATAGAGCTATAGTGCTTTGTTTAATTTCTTCTTCAAGACCATTCCACAATGTTACCCCACAGACTGATATGCACATGCTTTTAAGAGTCAACAAGGTTGTTTAAAATTTAGTTTTCCTCTTAGATGATATTTACCTTCTCTAGTGCATCCTGGTGCCATCTCTTCTGCAGGTAAATGATGCACAGGCACTCTGCAGTCCATAAGATGTAAAAGAAAACATGATTCATCAGACTAGGCCCAGCTTCTTCCATTGGTCCATGATCCAGTTTTGATGGTCATGTGCCCCTCGTAGGTGCTTCTGGCAGTGGACAGGGGTCAGCGTGGGCACTCCTGCAGGTTTGGAGATGGCCTGATACTGACATCTGGCCAACACAATTTATCTTCAAAGTCACCGATGTCACAGATGTGTGCTTGAACATTTTTCATGCTTCCAACACCCAGCAGGTCCTTTTCCACTCTGGCCGCCCGTCATCCTCATAGTAACGAGATAATTCATGTTATTCACTTCACTTTTCTGTGGTTTTAATGTTGCAGCTGATTGGCGTTCATAAAGAGGCTGGCTCATCTTTTTGAGGATCTGAAGTGAACCAGAAGTGATTGACTAATTATACGATCTCAAGCTGGTATTGGATTTGTGTGTGTTGCACATATTCACTGCAACACATTTAACACACAACAGGGATTTTTTTTGGCCTCAGGAAATATATTTCTTGGGGTATTTTGAATAATTTCCATGGCAGTTATTTCTAAAGACCTTAGTTCTGTGTTGACAGTCTAATATTCAGTGACTCTTATTTAAAAAAGCAAAGGAAGCAGCCGAATTTATATAATCCAAAAACATTTAATGGGTAAAAATACTCACACTGGATTAAAACCTCAGTTACAGATTACAACTGTGGGAGTATTGTTACCCATTTAATGCATGCTGCGCACTCTTTGACAGCTTAGGTTGCTTTTTTAGGCAGAGAAGAGGGCAGAGATTCAGCGGATTATCAAGATTTCTAATGCACTTTCATTTCAAACAGATTATGACTCAGCTGGAAGTTAGTTTGCAAATTAAAAAAAAATGCTACATGTTGTTAATGTTACTGTTGGTTACTGGTGCAGCTACCTCACAACCTTGCAACGCCTGAGTGAGAGCATGGGTGGCTGTTGTGTTGGTGCAGAAGCCGAGCAGTCCAAGCTATTTCCAAGCCACACATTTAATACATCTGGACATGCTTTTACAAAACATATGAAGTCTTTATTTAATTGTTTTTATTTAACCTCCTGCAACCCCATGTGGTGACATTACATTTTGGGTTTGCTGGACCTTATATTTCATTCTGCTTATTTTTCATTCTCTTTGACCCTTTTATTCACGTTTGTACCAGGCGGGGAGCTCCGGTCCTCTGCAATGAGGCCAACGTGGAAGTAACTTAAATCTGCATTCTATCAAAAGGCCACCAGGGGGCGACCGTTTTGGTGTCAAAAGGACTTCCGTCTCTATACAAGTCAATGGAGAATTCACCAACTTCTCACTTGATTTCTAACCTCAGTAAACGTTTTCAAAATGTGTTTATGGTCTCAATCGCTAGTTTAAAGCCTTCTTCAATGCAGTATGATGTTCATTTGGGACATTTTGGCCTCCCTGATTTTATATGTGACGATAAAGCAGGGTATGCATTAGGGCGTGGCTACGTCGTGATTGACAGGTTGATTGGTTCACAGGTTCAGGAGGGCGTCTCATGCTCCTCCTGATGCCCATATAAGTAGAATCTGTGTTTTTATTTTTCCCAGCATGCACCTGAAATTTTCAAGATGGCGCTGCTCAGATCCGATATTATTGGCTTCCGAGCAGCAGTCCACAAACCAATGGGTGACGTTACGGATGTAAGGTCCATTTCTTATATACAGTCTATGTGTTATACAGTTAAGATAAATCCATTGTCCCTAAATAAGGACATCCTTTCTTTTTAAAGACTACTTCCTGTTAAAGACTATGCTTATTTTCTGTACTTATAAAGTCGTACTTATCCCAAATATGTAAGAGAAATTAAAAATACATACCAAACAAAAGCTCGGGTCTCAGGAGGTTAAACCTATCCAGACTTTAGCCACAATGTTGATACACAATAAAACATAGTTATTTTTTAAATCTATAATCGGTAATGGTTCTGTGCAGTAGCATTTAACATTATTACACTACACTATTTTGTAAAGCAGCATATTATACTGCTGTGCATCGCTGTAAGAGCTCCACTATAGGTCGATCTGGAGTTCAGCTACAATCGACCTATGTGGTCATGTAATTACGGGGATGTTTTGGAACAAATGCCACAC
>NW_026910256.1:10000-17056 GCF_963691925.1 Scomber scombrus | reverse complement strand
AGAAAAAAAAAAAGGAGAGCTCCAGACCTGGGGGGGTTCAAACCCTCTGGCCTTGCCCGTTTCGAGGCTCCCTCCGCGGCTAAGTTGAGCCAGCAGTCCGCCTGGAAGAAAGAAAGAAGAAGAAGAAGAAGAAGAAGAAGAAGAAGAAGAAGAAGAAGAAGAAGAAGAAGAAGAAGAAGAAGAAGAAGAAGAAGAAGAAGAAGAAGAAGAAGAAGAAGAAGAAGAAGAAGAAGAAGAAGAAGAAGAAGAAGAAGAAGAAGAAGAAGAAGAAGAAGAAGAAGAAGAAGAGGAGAAGAGAAGAAGAAGAAGAAGAAGAAGAAGAAGAAGAAGAGAAGAAGAAGAAGAAGAACAAACAGAGATCAGCTTTATAGAAACATGAAGAAGAAGCAGAAACTCAGAGCAGCTGCTGATCATGGTGACCTCGATACCAGGAAGAATCTGAAATATGACTCACAGCCAATCAGCAACCAGCCTTCTGTTCACATGTTTAGTGACTAACTGGACTTTTTATGACATTGTTATATCCTGTCTGAGTCTGGTCTCCTTCTGACTGTGTAATATAATGTGTTGTCTCTTCTATTTCTATTGTTTATTTATTGATTTATTTATTTATTGATTTATTTATTTATTAGGGACTTACGGATGCAAATGAGCAGCTTTGCTATAATCCGTCATGTTTACAGAGATGTTTAATATCAATGTTCATTAATGTGCATCGTCCCTAAGTATTATTATTATTATAATTATTATTATTATTATTATCAGTGAAGTATCAGCTGCTCTCTGACACACACACAGCTGACCGTCAGCTGACCGCTGCTCGAAGTCAGCGGCTCAGATTCCACATGAACGTCTGAAATGATTCAGTCTGCTTCATCATCTTCATCATCATCATCATCATCATCCCTGCTTCACCACATTAAAACAGCTCTAACTCTTCATCATCATCATCATCATCATCATCATCCCTGCTTCACCACATTAAAACAGCTCTAACTCTTCATCATCATCATCATCATCATCGTTTATGCTGCTATAGGCTTAGACTGCCGGGGGACTCCCATGATGCACTGGGCTCCTCTCTCCTCCTCTCTCTCTCTCTCTCTCTCCTTCCTCGCTCGTCCTCTCCTTGCCTCTCTCTCTCTCCTCTCCTTCCTCTCTCTCTCCTTCCTCTCTCCTCTCCTGTCCTCTCTCCTTTATCTTCCTCTCTCTCCTCTCCTTCCTCTCTCTCTCTCTTCTCCTTCCTCTCTCCTTACCTTCCTCTCTCCTCTCCTTCTTCTCTCTCTCCTCTCCTTCCTCGCTCTCCTCTCCTTCCTCTCTCTCTCATCCTCTCCTTCCTCTCTCCTTTCCTTCCTCTCTCTCCTCCTCCTTCCTCTCTCTCTCTCTCTTCTCCTTTCTCTCTCCTCTCCTTCCTCTCTCCTTACCTTCCTCTCCTCCTCTCCTTCCTCTCCTTCTTCTCTCTCCTTTCCTTCCTCTCTCTCCTTTCCTCTCCTCTCTCCTCTCCTTCCTCTCCTTCCTCTCTTTCCTCTACTTCCTCTCTTTCCTCTACTTCCTCTCTCTCTCCTTCCTATCTCTCTCCTCTCCTTCCTCTCTCCTCCTTCCTCTCTCCTCTCCATTCCTATCTCTCTCCTCTCCTTCCCTCTCTCCTTCCTCTCTCCTCTCCTTCCTCTCTCTCTCCCTTCCTCTCTCTCCTCTCCTTCCTCCTCTCTCCTCTCCTTCCTCCTCTCCTCCTCTCTTCCTTCCTCTCTCTCTCCTCCTCTCTCTCTCTCCTCTCCTTCCTCTCTCCTTTCCTTCCTCTCTTTCCTCTCCTTCCTCTCTCTCCTCTCCTTCCTCCTCTTCCTCTCTCCTTCCTCTCTTTCCTCTACTTCCTCTCTTTCCTCTGCTTCCTCTCTCTCTCCTTCCTCTCCTTCCTCTCTCTCCTCTCCTTCCTCTCTTTCCTCTCTCTCTCCTCTCTCCTCTCCTTCCTCTCCTCTCTCCTCTCCTTCCTCTTTCCTCTCTCCTCTCCTTCCTCTCCTCTCCTTCCTCTCTCTCCTCTCCTTCCTCTCTCTCTTTCCCTCCTCTTCCTCTCTCTCCTCTCTCTCCTCTCATTCCTCTCTCTCCTCTCCTTCCTCTCTCCTCTTCCTCTCTCTCCTCCTCTTCCTCTCTCTCCTTCAGTTTAGACCTGCTCTATGTGTTAAGAGCCTTGAGATGACTTTGTTGTGATCTTTATAAATAAAGATTGATTAATAATCAGCTGATCAATAACTGATCGATCAGCTGATTGATTTAAAGTCATATTTCCTGTTTCTGGATTAAAAACAGAACAGCTGACCGGCCGTCACCTCTGACCTTTGACCTCTCAGCACACCTGAGAGGTCAAAGGTCAGAGGTGACGATACAGACAGGTGAGGAACCTACCAGCTGTTTCCGGAGAGCAGCAAGATGTTCTCCTCCAGCAGCTTCTCCTCCGAGCTCAGCTGCACCTCCCTCCGCTGCTCCTGCTGCTTATAATCCTGCTGCACCTCCTTATCCTCGTGCACCTCCTCCTCCTGCTTATCCTGCACCTCCTGGAGCTGCACCTCCTGCTCCTGTTTATAATCCTGCTGCACCTCCTCTTCCTGCACCTCCTGCTTATAATCCTCCTGCTGCACCTCCTCCTCCTGGAGCTGCAGCGCGGCTCGGACCAGCAGCTCCTGCCGCCTCCTCAGGTACTGCAGCTCCACGAGACCGGACACGGTGGCGTCCAGCCGGTCCCCGGCACGAGGACAGCATCTCTCCCGGTGTGGCGTCAGAGTCACTCTGGTAGACTCAGGAGCATGATGAGGGTCACCGGGGAGGACCCGTTAACTGACCCGGTACAGTTGCCCCGGGTTACAGAACCGGAGTCTTCACTCAGACTCTCTGCAGCTCCCGGTATCAACCGGTGGTTCTCGGTCCTCCTGCGGACAAACGGTGAAGTTAATCCGATTTCAGGTCCCGGTGTGGGTCCCGGGTCCGGTCAGGTATCTGTGCAAGTAATTCCCAGCATGCACCGCGGAGCAGCGGATGGTAGATCCGGTACCGAGCACCGGAGAGTCTGGCAGAGCACCGTGATGCTGCTGCTCCTCCTGCAGCTCCGTGCAGACTGACCAGCTGCAGCACGGAGGCTCCGGGTCCGGCCAGCCCCGCCCCCCACCCGGCACGTCACGTCAGCAGCAACGGGAACATGAACTTCCTGTTGTGACCTTCACAATAAAACATGTTGAAGAGGAAAATAAGAAAATAAGAAAATAAGAAAATAAGAAAATAAGAAAATAAGAAAATAAGAAAATAAGAAAATAAGAAAATAAGAAAAGATTCAACGATGAGTGAAAAACTTTTCTCTTGACTGTTCCTTCCTTCCTTCTTTCCTCTGTACTTCCTTCCTCCCTTTCTTCTTTCCTTTCCTCCCTCCTTTCCTTCCTTCCCTCCAGTCTTCCCTCCTTCCTTCCTTCCCCCCCTCCCTCCTTTCCTTCCTTCCTTCCCCCCCTCCCTCCTTTCCTTCCTTCTTCCTCCCTCCCTCCTTTCCTTCCTTCCTTCCACCCCTTCCATCCTTCCTCCCTTCCACCTTCCATCCTTCCTCCCTCCTTTCCTCCCTCCCTCCCTTCCTCCCTTCCACCCTTCCATCCTTCCTCCCTCCCTTCCTCCCTTCCTCCCTTCCTTCCTTCCTCCCCTCCCTTCCACCCTTCTCATCCTTCCTCCCTCCCCTTCCTCCCTTCCTCCCTCCCTTCCTTCCTCCCTCCCTTCCTTCCTTCCTGACTCGAGGACAGGAGGGTTAACACAAGTTTTATCCATGTATAATAAGATCTGGTCCCAGAGCCTGTTGGAGGTCTTCACATGTAGAGTCCAACAGAACCACATCAACCACAGGAAGCAGAGAGGAGGTTCTGAGGTCCCCAAACTGGACTCTCACCTGATGGAGCCCAACACCCACTGAGACCAGGTCTGACCCTAACCCACTGAGTCCAGGTCTGACCCTAACCCACTGAGACCAGGACCAGGTCTGACCCTAACCCACTGAGACCAGGTCTGACCCTAACCCACTGAGACCAGGTCTGACCCTAAACCACCCAACCAGGACCAGGACCAGGAGCATTTCACTGCTGCTGTTTTAAATGTTAATAAAAGAGTATTTTTAACATTTCAGAGTGAAGAATGTGACAGACATTCACACACAGTAAAGCTACTTATAGTCTGAATGAACATAAATAATAATATGTTGAATATAAAAAGTCATAATCAGATCAGAGGAATGTGATTTATATGATTGATTCAGGGTTAACGAGGCCATGGCTTCACTTTGATGTTGATCAGGAGGGAAGTTCTGAGTTCCTGGTTTTATTTTAGACATTTGTGACGTTTATGTTTGTTTACAAGGAATAAAACCTTCATGCATGAATGAATCTTACATCAATAACACATTTTATACGATAATGAAGATTAATGCAAAAGTAGCATGCTGTCTGAGACCCCACCCCAAAAAAAAAAAGTCAGAATCATGTCTTCAGGCTCAGGTCTTATTAATCATCACCACGATTTAAATTTAAAACAATAAAATCCAACTTTATTCACGCAGGTTTTATTGTGAAGGGCACATCCCTGTGACTTCCTGTCTGTTTGTGTTGATTAATGTGAGCTTGACTCTCCGCCCGCCCCTCCCTGCGGCTGCCGGCGGGTCCTAAAGCCCGCCAGGCTCACACCAGCAGAGAGGCTTCAGATTTAAACACATAAATAATGAATAACTTTAAAATCTGTGCAGTAACAAATATCAATAATACATAATGTTACTTTTTATTATATTTTTATTACTATTGTTTTTATTATTTAAGTATTTACTTATTATTTATTGTTCTTTATTCTGTTAAAAATAATAAAATAAAGTAAGATCAAATATAATAAAATAAAATATTTGTAAATACAGAGTCTCTTTTCTATTTTCATTATTAATGACGTCATTGTCTGTTCATCACTTTGGCTGAACTTTATTGTTCTCTGTGAGACAATCAGCTGGTTATTGTTTGTATTAATTGTGTCTTTGTTGGTTTTTGGGTCATTTCAGAGTTTAAACTCAGTGTTAATGAGGTCGATGCTCTGAGGCTCATTATTATGTTAATGGAGGGGGGGGGGGGGGTGCAGCCTCGTTACTGTAAAGATATTAAACCTTCTTTTAGGAGATAATTGTGTTTTATTCCTTTATTTCATATTAATGTGCTGAGAAAGAGTCAGGCTGCAGCTCTCAGTACACTGTGTCCATGTGGTTTAGTTTAAATTTAAAGGGTTAAAATGTGAAAATAAACGTATGAATAACTTCACACATTCTTTTTTTGTGGACCCAGCATCAAATTTCTGCTTTTAATCCATTTAGAGAGAATATATTAGAGGATTATGGTAAAAATGTCTAAGTGGTGTAACCATAAAAACTTTGTACCAAATAATTCAACTTGCTTAAAAACAGTAAATAGTCAATAAAACACCATATCAACTAGTTTGGCATGATCTTACATTATAACTTTAAAGCCTCTTTGTTCTCATTAAATATGAATGAGTGTTTATTAAAGTTAAAGTGAGAACATTAGTTAATAATCTGCTGTGAACAAAACGTCCTGCTAGGAAGTTAAGCAGCTTGTCGACCAATCAGACGAGCCGACGGGATGAAAGGAGACCAGCTGATCATCAGCTGATCAGAGGTCAATAAACCTGAATGATGATGGTGATGCAGGAGGTGATGCGTTGCCATGACGACAGAGGTTCCTGTTTGTGTTACCTGGTGATGGAGACACATGTGAGCCAGAGAGGACAAACAAACAACAAAAATAAGTGGAAATGGTAACAACAGCATCTCCATGACAACCAGACGACTCCATCAGCTGATGAAGACCATGTGATGCGACTGAAAGCTCCAGAACGGATTCATATTATTACAGATTATTACTTTTCATCAGCGGCTGTTTCTAAACCAACGCTAAAATCATTTTCATTTGAAAGATGTTACCATGACGACACACACACACACACACACACACACACACACACACACACACACACACACACACAAACACACACACACACACACACACACACACACACACACTCTACCCTATAATAAACTCACCACACTAATAACTTAATAACAGATGTTATTAAATTATTCCGCTGAAGTTTATTTCCACTGAGATCAGTGATGACATCACACACACACACACACACCCTCAGTGTGTGTGTGTGTGTGTGTGTGTGTGTCTCTCTAGTTTATAATAAAAACAGTCTGACATTAATATTTAAATATAAACATTATTTTGCTGAAATCAGATTTTCTCTCAACATGAAAAAATGTCGTTAATGTTTAAAAAGATATGAACAAAACGTTCAGAGACAAAAACCTGTTTTACAACAAAGTATGATGATGCGGGGGTGGCGGGGGGGGGGGGGGGACGAGCAGAGCAAACATCTGATTTATGACATCAGATCATTTATGAACATTTCTTCATCTCACGTTTTGATTTGATGCAGAACGATAAACACTCAGAGAATATGATCAATATTACAGCTCTTGATATTCTCTCAGTTTACATTTGAATGAACATGCAAGGAGCAGAGATAATAAGTGTTGGTAAGATGATGAATTCATAAATCAGTTAAACTAGATTTAAAAGCAGCATCAGGTTTGTTAAAATGTACATTTAGTATTTTTGTTGGTTTTATAGGAGATAAATTCAGACTGAACTCAGCGGCTCCGCAGCAAGACATCATGGACGTCCGAGTTACGCCCAGTTCAATATAATTAATATATTAAAAAAAGATCAATAAGAGAAAACTGGATCAATTTGTAATTACGGTTTTATTGTTTTAATAATTGTTTTATAAATGGATGAATTCAGAAAAAGACCTTAAACAGATCTTAAAAACTAGTTTTAAACGGCATCTTTTATTAGTCAGTATGAACAAGAGGAACGTGGGTCAGTAATAATAAGTGTTGGTAAGATGATGAATTCATAAATCAGTTAAACTAGATTTAAAAGCAGCATCAGGTTTGTTAAAATGTACATTTAGTATTTTTGT
>NW_026910256.1:2500-5000 GCF_963691925.1 Scomber scombrus | reverse complement strand
TTATTTGGGTTTCTGAGTGTTTACTTCTTCATCACTCTGTGACTTTATAAAATCACAGCTTATAAATCTGATGATGTCATTCTGATGTAAACAGGAAACTAATATTTATATTATATTATATTTTTATATAAACCGAAGACGACGACACGTTGACATCATTTTAATAAACTAATAAACTAAACTTTGAGAAATGTGATTTACTGGAAGCTGAGCAGACAGGAAACGTTGATTAAATGTTTATCTGACACCAAACTGCCAACAATAGTACAAATCTCAGAGTAAAATCTTCATCTTGTTTTATTAATATCTTTTTTTTTTTTTATAAATCTTTTGCAAGATTTTTGTGCAAATTTTCTCAATATTTAGTAAAAAAAATGTCTAAGATTTTAGTGATTTTTTAATGTTTTGTAAAGTAATTGTAAAGACGAACGTCACCACGAAGAGTAAAACATGTTTAAAGAGATGCAAAAAAAGTTTTTTTATTTCATGAAAAATTGAAACTTTAACTTTAAACGACACGTGAACCAATCAGAGCTGATTCTTCATCGGAATCTGATGATGTCATCGCTGGTGTGTGACATCATCATTAACGAGCTCGTTTAAATCTAACATTTCTCTCCTGTTGCTCTCCCGTCTCCATGGCAACACGCTAACAACACATCCCCCCATCAGATGGTTGTCACGGTTACCGAGCTCGTTCAAATTAAAGACACAAAAATGAAACTGACACACACTAACAAAGACACACACTAACACACACACTAACACACAGACACACACAGAGACACACACACACACACAAACACTAACACACACACGCACACAGAGACACACACACACTAACAGAGACACACACACACAAACACTAACACACACACACACACAGAGACACACACACACTAACAGAGACACACACACACACTAACACAGACACACACACTAACACACACACACACACACACACACACACACACACACACACACACACACACACACACATTTTTCCTTCTTGTATTATTTAAATCCAGTCTGAGGAGCAGGACTGACATCAGTATTCATCGTCTGATTGGACGAACAGTGTGACATCATCATCTTCACCTTTACTAACGTCCAGATTTCGTCCAATCAGAGAGAGAGAAAGTTTTCCTTTAACAAACTGATGAAGAGACGACTGAGTTCATGTCCAGAGTCTGTGTTAGTGTGTGTGTGTGTGTGTGTGTGTGTGTCTGTGTTTGTGTCTGTTAGTGTATGTGAGTGTTATTCTGTGTGTGTGTCTGCGTGTGTCTGCGTTAGTGTGTGTGTGAGTGTGCGTTAGTGTGTGTAAGTTACAGTAAACTGTGAGACATCACTGACTAACACACACAAACCTCTGAGTTGTTTTAGTAAAGAATCTGTGTGTGTGTGTGTGTCTCTGTGTGTGTGTGTGTGTGTGTTTCTGTGTGTGTGTGTCTCTGTATGTGTGGGTCTCTGTGTGTGTGTGTTACAGTGTGTGTGTCTCTGTGTGTGTGGGTCTCTGTGTGTGAGTGTGTCTGTGTGGGTCTCTGTGTGTGTGTGTTTCTGTGTGTGTGTGTCTCTGTGTGTGTGGGTCTGTGTGTGTGTGTGTGTGTGTCTCTGTGTCTATGTGTGTTACAGTGTGTGTGTGTCTCTGTGTGTGTGGGTCTCTGTGTGTGTGTGTCTCTGTGTGTGTGGGTCTCTGTGTGTGTGTGTTACAGTGTGTGTGTCTCTGTGTGTGTGGGTCTCTGTGTGTGAGTGTGTGTATGGGGGTCTCTGTGTGTGTGTGTGTGTGTTTCTGTGTGTGTGTGTCTCTGTATGTGTGTGTGTTACAGTGTGTGTGTGTGTCTCTGTGTGTGTGGGTCTGTGTGTGTGTGTGTGTGTCTCTGTGTCTATGTGTGTTACAGTGTGTGTGTGTCTCTGTGTGTGTGGGTCTGTGTGTGTGTGTGTGTGTGTGTTACAGTGTGTGTGTGTCTCTGTGTGTGTGGGTCTGTGTGTGTGTGTGTGTTACAGTGTGTGTGTGTCTCTGTGTGTGTGGGTATGTGTGTGTGTGTGTGTTACAGTGTGTGTGTGTGTGTGTTACAGTGTGTGTGTGTCTCTGTGTGTGTGTGTGTGTGTGTGTGTGGGTCTGTGTGTGTGTGTGTGTTACAGTGTGTGTGTGTGTGTGTCTGTGCGTGTGTGTTACAGTGTGTGTGTGTCTCTGTGTGTGTGTGTGTCTCTGTGTGTGTGTGTCTCTGTGTGTATGTGTGTGTGTGTGTGTGGGTCTGTGTGTGTGTGTATTACAGTGTGTGTGTGTGTGTGTGTTACAGTGTGTGTGTGTGTGTGTGTTACAGTGTGTGTGTGTCTCTGTGTGTGTGTGTGTGTGTGTGTGTGGGTCTGTGTGTGTGTGTGTGTTACAGTGTGTGTGTGTGTGTGTCTGTGCGTGTGTGTTACAGTGTGTGTGTGTCTCTGTGTGTGTGTGTGTCTCTGTGTGTGTGTGTCTCTGTGTGTATGTGTGTGTGTGTGTGTG
>NW_026910255.1:7500-15582 GCF_963691925.1 Scomber scombrus | reverse complement strand
CCACAGGTCCTAAAATGTGGTGTAAAACTACTCAGAGTGTGTCATCATGCTGCCTAGACGTTAAAGAAGCATTCATCTAGATTTTGAGGAGCTGTTCCAGATGTTGACGTACTAGTTTGATGATTAGCGTCAGGTCCGTCTCCCTCAGTAACCGTCACAGCAGACAGCAGCTTTTTGTCCATGTGAAGCCACCATAGCTCAACTCTGCTCCACATATTTCACACCTGACAACATTATCCTTTACTTTCTGGAAGCTTTTAAACCACGCTGGACTTTAGTGTGTCTTTGTCTGCATCATGTTCCCTCCAGTCAGCTACCTAGCAGGATAACTTACTACCATCATGTTCCCTCCAGTCAGCTAGCTAGCAGGATAACTTACTACCATCATGTTCCCTCCAGTCAGCTAGCTAGCAGGATAACTTACTACCATCATGTTCCCTCCAGTCAGCTAGCTAGCAGGATAACTTACTACCATCATGTTTCCCTCCAGTCAGCTAGCTAGCAGGATAACTTACTACCATCATGTTCCCTCCAGTCAGCTAGCTAGCAGGATAACTTACTACCATCATGTTCCCTCCAGTCAGCTAGTTAGCAGGATAACTTACTACCATCATGTTCCCTCCAGTCAGCTAGCTAGCAGGATAACTTACTACCATCATGTTCCCTCCAGTCAGCTAGCTAGCAGGCTAACTTACTACCATCATGTTCCCTCCAGTCAGCTAGCTAGCAGGATAACTTACTACCATCATGTTCCCTCCAGTTAGCTAGCTAGCAGGATAACTTACTACCGAGTCAAAGTAGCCGAGGGCAGCAGTAAATATTCACTCTGTGTTTCAGGCTTAGAGCTCCTCCTAGTGGCTGAAAGTAGCTGTTAATGAACCTGAATACTAGACTACACAACTCAAGTCTTTAACCTTCGTGTCGTCCTCCCAGGTCAAATTGACCCCGTCTGTTTTGACTGTTCCTTCTTTCCTTCCTTCCTTCCTCTCTCTTTCCTCCCTTCCTTCTGTCCTTCCTTCCTTCCTCCCTCCCTCCTTCTTTCCTTCTTTCCTTCCTTCTTTTCCTTCCTCTCTCACTTCTTTCATCCTTCCCTCCTTCTCTCTTTCTTTCCACACCCCTAGCTTCCTTCCTTCCCTCCTCCCTTCCTCTTTTCCTTTTTCCCTACCTCCCTCCTTCTCTCTTTCTTTCCTCCCTCCTTTCTTCCTCCCTTCCTTCCTTCCTCCCTCTTTTCCTTCTTTCGTCCTTTCTTCCACCCCCCCCCCCCCCCCCCCCCCGCGCCCCCTTCCTTCCTTCTTCCTCCCTTCCTCCCTTCCTTCCTTGACCTGAGGACAACAGCAGGGTTAACCTACAGCTCATATCAGCCAGTGCTGGTTTTGTGGATGATGAACAGAAACCATTATCTCGTTGTTCAGGACGGCGTCGCCAGTCAACCTCAGTTTTGAGAAGCTCGCCGACGCTGCCGAAGATTCGCCGTCCGCCAAACTGTCGGACAAGAGAGGTGAGAGCCTGGAGAGACAATCGTCCACAGAGACCCAGCCTCCACCCAAACCCCCCCACACCTACTACAACAGCCACCGCTACCCAAACAGTGGCGAGGTCCCGACATACGAGGGGATCCAGCAGACTCATCCTCCTTCAGGTTAGTGAGTCAAGAAAACAGAAAATGACATATTACCATCTATAATATCCATATAACCCTAAACTATCTTAACCCTCCTGTTGTCCTCGAGTCAAGGAAGGAAGAAGGAAGGATGGGAGGGAGGAAGGAAGCATGGAAGGGAGGAAGAAGGAAGGAAAGGAGGGAGGGAGGAAGGGAGGAAGAAGGAGGGAGGAAGGGAGGAATGAGGGAGAAAGGTAGGAGGGAGGAAGGAAAGAAGGAAGGAGGGAGGGAGGGAGGGAGAAAGGAAAAGAGGAAGGGAGGAAGGAAGGAACGAAGGACAGAGGAAAGAAGGAAGGGAGGAAGGTAGGGGGGATGAAAGAAAGAGAGAAGGAGGGAGGGAGGGAGGAAGGAAGGAAGGAGGAAGGAAGGGCAGAAGGAGGGAAGAAAGCGAGAGGCGGGAATTTAATAGATGGCAACTAATCCATTAATTGACTAAGCGTTGCAGCTGTAGTTTTCACACAGATAGATAGATAGATAGATAGATAGATAGATAGATAGATAGATAGATAGATAGATAGATAGATAGATAGATAGATGATTATTGAGCGTATGAATGTATCTTTGTGGATATTTGATGTGATTTGTATTTTGTTGCACTGCAGACCAACAGAGTCGCCCCACCCAGCCTCCATCAGTGGCTCCTCCTCTCCCCCCCGACACCCGGCTCCCCCCCGCTGCCGCTGCCGCCCAGGTGACCGACGACACCGCCAACAAGTCCAAGATTAGCTCCTTAAAGAAGTTTTTCTCAAAGAAGTAGAGCATCGAGCCATCCGATATCTGCTGGAGTCGTTTTCCTGTCCGAGCTCAAACTCCTCCTGATGCTTCAGTTTGGGATATTTATTATATAAGGTATAAGAGGTTTACTGCTCACAATGTGGATAAACATCAGATCAGAGTTGTTATCAGGCGGGGAGTTCCAGTCCTCTGAAATGAGGCCAACGCAGGAGTAACTTAAAACTGCATTCTATCAAAAGGCCACCAGGGGGCGACCGTTTTGGTGTCAAAAGGACTTCCGTCTCTATACAAGTCAATGGAGAATTCACCAACTTCTCACTTGATTTCTAACCTCAGTAAACGTTTTCAAAATGTGTTTATGGTCTCAATCGCTAGTTTAAAGCCTTCTTCAATGCAGTATGATGTTCATTTGGGACATTTTGGCCTCCCTGATTTTATATGTGACGATAAAGCAGGGTATGCATTAGGGCGTGGCTACGTCGTGATTGACAGGTTGATTGGTTCACAGGTTCAGGAGGGCGCCTCATGCTCCTCCTGATGCCCATATAAGTAGAATCCATGTTTTTATTTTTCCCAGCATGCACCTGAAATGTTCAAGATGGCGCTGCTCAGATCCGATACTATTGGCCTCCGAGCAGCAGTCCACAAACCAATGGGTGACGTCACAGATGTTACGTCCATTTCTTATATACAGTCTATGTTTGTTATAAAAGTCTCATCAAATGCCAAGAACAACTTATAAAGTGCTGCTGGCTTCACTAAGTGCCTTAAAAATAAAATACCTTTACATGAGGCAGCAGAGATCTTTCATCAGAGGAAAGCTACAAAATTAAATTAATTTCTTTTTTAAATCATGTGTTTTGTTAAAGAGAGATCCACTTAAAAGTTTGATGTCTTTTTCCTTTTGGAGTTTAAATGCCCTTTTAATTTAATGTAATAATGACTTCAGAAGACATCCATGAAAAAAAGGAGTTTGGATGATATTCACACTCAACATGGTAAAACTTCTTGAATCTATGTAAGTAAAATAACTTCAGACTGGGACCAGGATCAGTTTACAGTGTAATAATAATAATAAAGTGACTGTACGTGTAATTTATTAACTCAGAAAAGTGGATTTAGTGTTAAATTAAAAAGAGACAGGAGCTAAAACGGCCTGTTAATAGACAGAGGCTGAACTGTCTATTAACCCTTCCTTCCTTCTTCCTCCCTTCATCCCTTCCTTCTTTCTTCCCTCTCTCCTTCTCTCTTTCTTTCCTCCCTCCTACCTTCCTCCCTTCCTTCTGTCCTCTGTCCTTCTATCCTTCCTTCCTCCCTTCCTCTTTTCCTTTCTCCCTGCCTTCTTTCCTTCCTTCCTTCCTTCCTTCCTTCACTCTTTTCCTTCCTTCTTCCTCCCTTCCTTCCTTCCTTCACTCCTTTCTTTCCTTCTTCCTCCCTTCCTTCCTCCTTTCCTTCCTTCTTCCTCCCTCCCTCCCTTCTTTCCTTTCCTCCCTTCCTTCCTCCCTCCCTCCCTCCTTTCCTTCCTTGACTCGAGGACAACAGGAGGGTTAAAAAACACTAAAACAGCCTGAAGTGACTTTTAATTTGAAGAGTTTTCCTCCTAAAAACATGATAAAAGTCATCAACAGCAAATCAATTAAAACACATTTGTCAGATTTTAAAGAGGGAGAAATGTTTCTGAGGCAGAGCTGAAGAGACGATGTTCAACTTTAGTGTAATGATTTTATTTTTTATTTTATTGATGTGGAAATGAACTCCATTTATTTATTAATGAGCAACAAATTCAGACATCTTCAGAGTCATCCTGTCAATCAGATCAATCAGATCAATCATTAAAGATAATGATTCTGATTAGCAGCTCGTACATTTATTCAGTTTTTTGGGGAAATTAAAATCAATGTAAGAGTCATTCATACAAACTCATAAACATCATAAACATGTGACGTAACTTCATCATCGATCTGCTTCTGCACTTTAAATCAGGACAGAAAGTTATTTATATTCACAGTGGGGCGAAAAAATGAACCTTATATAGAAATGTTTGTAATGTATTCATTAATAATCTCTTTTATTTGATTGATTATTGTTCAGTTGGGTTTTTAAATGCAGCAGATTGTGAAAAAATACAGTTTAAAAAGTACAAAATGTTATTAAAAAAGCATCAAACTCGTAATAAATTGCACTGAATGTTTAATAAAATGTTTTCACTTCATCCTCTGCTTGTTTATCTTTTTCTTCCTCTCAGCTGATCTCTGTGCAACATGTGCTAATACAGTTTATTGATGAATTGATCGGTTGTGTTAACTGTGCAGAGGTTTCATTTTCCCGTCAGTGATGCTACTGTAGCAGTTAAATATGTCTGAGCCTGTATGAGTGTTTAACTTTTACATCCACAGTCGAATGTCACCCGGTTTTACTTCTGAGAGAAGAAAAAACACCTTAAAAACTTTTCTTATAGTCAGACATTTGATGATTTTTCCTTCATGTGACTCTGAATGTACCAACATGGAAATATTTCAACTTTTTAAAAACATTTTTGTGCAGCTGATTCACATTTTTGTTGAGTTTTTGATCTATATTTATTCCAAAATCCAAAAACCACGATTCAAAACTACTGTTTTACAGCCTGGCTGATACTGTAGTTTTGGAGCTGGTGGAGAAGATATTTCAGTAGTGGCTCATTCATTCCTCATAGACAACTCTGAGATCTATGTGAGACTGTGGTTCATTTCTCCTGTTTCTCAATTGTTTCTCCTGAGAAACAGCTGCACAAAATCTCAACTTGGAGTTTCAGAGGAGATCTCATCAAGCTCTCAATGAAATCTCAGATTGTGTCAACTTGATCTCAGGCAGAAACATCAGTGAGGTCTCTTTATGAAATCAGTCTACTCATCCAAGTCTCCTCAATTCATGTATCTCAGGTTGGGAGCGTGTCTATGTTCCCACAGCTCTATGTTCCCACGTTTCTAAGAAATTATTTAAATTTAGACCCTATGTTCCCACAACCACAAACATGTGTGGTGTCCTGGTACCTCTGTAAGGCTACTAGTGAAAGTCCTTCATGAGCAATAATTTACAAATGAAGCACTGGGGCGGGCACAACGCTGTCTTGATTGGGCCGTCTTTTTGTAAAATAGTTGTAAAATATAACCCTAACCCTGTGGGAACATAGAGCTGACCCTCAGGTTGACCTCAGAGACAACGAATCATGAAATCCATCACTAGAGCAAATAAGAGCTCACTGAAGTCTCATCCGGACCCTAACATGCATACCAGTGGATCACCACTCTATGGATGCATCGTTCAGGTCTGCAATGTTCTCCTGCATGTGTAGCTTATTTTATATCATTGCAACTTTCTTTCATGGACCACAAAACAAACCCTTTAAAACTGTCATGTATTAGATTTATTTTACACTGTCAAATCAAACTATTAGTGTAATATAAAAAAAATCTTATATATTTTAATTTCCTGATGACTTTTACTCTAATTTTGTTTGACACTCATCACAACAAACATGGCGCAAAAAGATGTGACCTGTGAACCCTGGATGATGTGCGCACGCGTCATCATTAGAATCTCATTGGACAGCAGCGTTGTCCATCACACACTCTGCATCGTGATTGGTTGATTTTGAAGACTCACTCAGTCTACGGATTTTTTTTTTTTCTTCACTGTCTACTGAAAGACAGCTGGGAGCAAAAACAAAACACCTGTGGACCTGAAGAAGGAAGGTAAGCTACATTATTGTTAATTGTAATTTGAGTGAATTGTTTAACATTTAGAGGACAAGTGTTCATGTTGCTTCTGATTCTCTCGGCAAAAACATGTCCACATATTGTAACGTTAGCGCGTTAGCTAACGTTAGCATCAAACCACCTTATGACTATGAACTTGTTAGCATTAGCTACATTAGCTATAATAGTCCGGTTATTGGGGGGGGGGGGGGGGTTAACTTAATCACTTGAAACCATAGACTGTATATAAGAAAGCTTGAAACCCACTGAGAATCCAGCGACCTCGGCCAAAATATGTAACATTAACTTATTTTAGACGGTGTGTAGAGGGCTCCGTTTTAAAGCTAATGTTGTAGCTATAAAATGAGCAGAGTACGCCAGCTAACTCTGTCTACAGCTAATGTTTGAGGCTGTAGTGAAATTCTGGTTTTATTTTAAACTATGCGACCTAAGGTAACATTGGTACCAAGCAGGCCGTCCTAGGATATGGGCAAGGGGGTAAAATAATGCTCTAAAATCAGGTTACATTTTGCTGTGGGGAAAAACTGACATGGTCATTTTCAAAGGCGTCTCTCAGTGTAACTGTATGAAAATAGATGCTACGGGTACCCGCAGACACTTTATGTTCAATTTATGCAATTTGGGGTAAAAAATCATGTCTTTCCCATGCAGTTGTAACGGGGTTGTTACAGATTAATGAAGTTCGTCAAAATGTTTTTAGATATTCCTTCATTTATTTTATTTTGCAAGCAAGATATTTTGTTGTTTTCCATTGTCATTATTTTCTTGTGAAACAAATTAATATTTATGTATATCTATTTATCTATGCAAGGCTCCTTTTATTAGTAGTAACTGAGTATCCTCCTGTGACTAGTGGTGGTAAATATAACGGCCGGAAAAACGTTGTTTCTGTTGTCAACGGCAACAGCGCCAGTTTGTCACTGTTGCCGTTGACAACCGCAGCTGTGGTAAGTACTGTAGCAGCTCCGTGATTTAATCAGATATTAATCTATGAAGCGGCTTTTATATAAGTTTAAGTACATGTTATGTTATTTGAGTTGTTCTGTCACGTTTTTTTACTATCACTGTGTCGCCGTTTTATTGTTTATTGTTTATTATTTCTGTCTTTTCTTTCTTTGAGTGAAGCTGCTAGCTTGCTGAGTCTGTTAGCCGTTAGCCGTTAACCGTTGAGCCTCGCGCAGCTGTTTGAGATGTGAAATGTAACTCATGTAATATGGCGACTACTACAGTGTGTTTATTGTATTCATGTTTAATGTGTAGGGTAAGGAGCTGTAGAGCAGATCACCACCAGCCACGTTATTGTGTTTGTTTATTATTGAACAGATGTGCTGCTAAATAAACCAGCTGTGAACCAGAGGAACAGTCATTGGTCTCTTCATGCTGAGGTTGAGCAGAATAGACGAGGTAACACAGTACAGTTGTTATTGTGACCTTTCCTTTAATGAGGTATTTGGCTATTTTTGCATACTGTGTGCCTTAAACAGTTAGAGCCTGATTCACTAAGATCCCAAATAAATAAGATCCCTTCACCACATACTTCTTTCCTCATATAATTAACCTGAGCAACATGTAGCTCTACTCAATACAAACACAACTGCAAGTCATGTGGACAGCAACCAAGTTATTTTAATTGTGGGACATTAAACTGAAATGATAAATAATATGATTCATCTTCTGTGTTCCAGGTCCAACAGATCTGGGTCTAATCTGGTACATTGCTTATTTTGTTGATACATGTTTATTTTTCATGTGTGTATTCATCCATCAGGACTTTATCATGTTTTGTTTTAAAATGCCGTATCATTAATTATTCCTCCATACACAAAGATATTCAGACCTGGGTCAGCAGATAGATCTGTTATGCTGCTATTATTCTGTGTTTCATTCATTCTTTTCATATTCAATTTCATTTTATTCTGAAGATCACTG
>NW_026910255.1:0-2500 GCF_963691925.1 Scomber scombrus | reverse complement strand
GAATCACACAGTTGACTCAGAGTCAATACATTGTGCATTTTAACACCTTCAGTCGGTTCTCTGATGGTTCTCTGATGGTTCTCCTGCTGTGGGTCTGGGGGGGGTTCCTCAGAGGGTCAGGGGTCAAAGGTCACAGGTGAAGGCTGGAGGTTCAGGTTCACGTTTTTTTGTTTCTTGAAATTGAGAATAAAGAGTTTGTAGCTTCATGGTTCTATCATCATGTTTCAGATCTCCTTTAAAAACCTCCAGAACAACCAGAAACCACTGTAGAACCCTCTGAAGAACCTGTAAACCCATGAGGAACCCACATCAGAACCCTTTAAGAACCCTTTAAGAACCTCTGTAGTTTATCTCACTCTCTCTGGAACCTCCTGAACAACACCTGCAGCCCAGTAGGAACCACAGAAATCCCCCGAGAACCCCCTAATAATCTAAAGGAACCCCTTAAGGGCTGCTAGAACCCCTTTAAAGAACCACAGGAACCCTTTATCAACCCTTGAAACCGTATTAGAACCTATAAAACCTCCTCAGTTCTCCTGGAACTCCTCAAGAACTTTTCAGGCCATCCACTGGAAACACTTTAAGAACCCGCAGAACCCATTCAGGGTCATTAGAACCACTTTAAAGCTTTAAGAACCACAGGGATCTATTAAGAACCCACAGACGCCCACAAGAAGCTTTAGAACTTCTATTAAAACCCAGGAGCTCCTCAGTACCTCATAGAACCCTCTAACTGACCCTGTGAAGTGGTTCTCAGCCCTGGTGAGATCTTCAGTAAGAACCTAAGGAACCTCTTGAGTCCCAGAACATCTGTAAACTTCTGGATCCTTCGTAAGAGACTTTGGAACCTCCCTAAAATACCTGAAACTCCTCTAGAACTAGAACAGCCTTTTAAACCTCGCTAAGACTCAGTGGAACCCCCCAGGAGAACCCAGGGAACCCCCACTTAACCCACAGAGCCCTGAAGAACCCTTAGATCCTCTTTTAAACCCCTAAAACACCTATAACCCAACTTATGAACCTTGTTAGGAACCCTTTACATCCTGCAGAGACCCTTTAAGAGACCATAGAACTTCATAAGAACCTCTGGATCCCATTTAAAGAACCCAGGAACCCCTTAAGAACATAAGGAACCTACAGAGAGCTGCTGCATAGACCCTTTAATGAACCCAAAGTCCTAGAACTAAGAACCAGTAGAACCCCCCCATTAGAACATAAAGAACCCTCCAAAGGGATACAGCAGGAACATCTCAGTAACCCATAGACCTTTTGAGAACTACTAGAACCTCCTCACTAACCCTCTTAAGAACCCAGGAACTACTTAAGAACCCCCGTTAGCAGTCTTAAGAACATAATGAAGCGCTGCTGGGAACCCTTAATAACCTATAGACCCATTAAGACCTCCTAGAACCTCCTTAGTAACCCTATTAAGAACCCAGGAACTGCTTAGGGTTCCCTATTAGCAATCTTAAGAACATCTTTTAAACCCATAGACTCTTTATTGAAGTAAAAGTCGTAGAGCTCTCTTATGAACTCTGTTAATAACAAGTAGAACCCCCCAGTAGAACATGAAGAACCCAAAGGGACACAGGAAGAACCAGAACCCAGTAACTCATAGACCCTTTAAGAACTCCTAGAACCTCCTTAGTAACCCTGTTAAGAACCTTCAAATACCCTTAAAGAGCATCTAGAACCTTAATGTGTTCTTACTCACACACATACACACACACACACACACACACACTCACACACACACACACACACTCACACACACACACACACACACACATACACACACACACACACACACACATACACACACATGAATGCACACATACACACACACACACACACACACACACACAGACACACTCTCACATACACACACACACACACGCACAAACACACAAACACACAAACACTCTCTCTCTCTCACACACACACAGACACACACACACACACACACACTCTCACACACACAGACACGCACACACACACACTCACTCATGCACGCACACACACACACGCACACACACACACACACACACACACACACTCACACAGCAGATGTTCTTTAAAGACGTATAAAAGTAAAAATCAAACTGTTTTATTTAGTTTCAACATTTTAAATCAAACATTAAAAACTTTAAACTTTAAACTCTTTTCTTATTTTAAGGAATCAAACCTGAACATTAAAAACAGATGAATGTTTAGTGTTTAATGTTAATTATGATCAACCTGCTGGGGGTCAAAGGTCAACCTCTCTCCTCCCCCACAGCTGTGATTACATTTAAAAATAAAATATCATAAATCATCTTTCAGCTCAAAACCAAAAACACAAATATGTCACGTTAAGTAAAAAGTTTCCACACGTTTACAGCAGCTGTTAATTTATATGAGACACAATCAACAGAGAAGAAGAAGAAGGCGAAGAAGGAGAAGAAGAAGAAGAAGAAGAAGAAGAAGAAGAAGAACGAGGAGGAGGAGGAAGAAGAAGAAG
>NW_026910254.1:0-23805 GCF_963691925.1 Scomber scombrus | reverse complement strand
ATTTGAAGAACATAACATTTCATATTCTGGTTGTTTTTAAGACATAAAGGAATAAACATATACTGTAATAGCTGCACAGT
The DNA here is from genome assembly GCF_963691925.1 of Scomber scombrus. Lineage (NCBI taxonomy): Eukaryota > Metazoa > Chordata > Actinopteri > Scombriformes > Scombridae > Scomber > Scomber scombrus. The sequence continues at coordinate 23,725 of NW_026910254.1, read as the reverse complement.
TGCATTACTGAAGTGTATCATTACTTTATTTTACTATTTAAAGTGATTATATGATGTCATTGCATTAATTTGTTGTTATTTTCTTTTATCTTTGGTCATATTTTGCTATTTTTATGCTATATCAGCAGTGCTCTGTGCTTCTATACACACCATATTCATTGAATATATAATGCTGTTTCAAGTAATGAAATAGCAGCAGTTTGGATGCCCTACATCGTGCAGCTTTATGGATATAAACTGTTTATTTATTGGGGGGGGGGGGGGGGGGGGGGGAAGGTGATGACTGACTCGACAGATCTCCATGCGGTTGGCTGCCTCCTCCATCTCTTCCCTGAGGTGGTCGGCCTTTCCTCCTGTTGGCTGCAGGTTACTGGACAATCCTGAAGACTTGCCGGACTGATAAAACCTGCAAAAAGAAGATAATACTTTTTTCAGTATTGATATGAAATGAAAATGCTTGAGGGAAGAAAAAAAAGAGAGAGAGTTTGCATGACTTTCAGCAGCTTTTTGTTCCTCAAACAACACAACAAACAGAACAAACTGCTTTTTTGGATTATTTAAGCCTCCGACAGATAAAATGCCAACGCTGGACGATCACTATACCCTCATTCATTCAACTTAAGCTGTGCTCCTCTTTTTAATTCTCTCTATCAAACTCTCTCCCTCTCTCTCACGCTCTGTCTGTCAGACTTTCTGTCGGAGCGGAGCGGTCTGAGAGGAGATAATACGCAGCGCTGCCAGAGGAGCTCAGCACACAGCAGCATGATGGGAAAAATGCTCTCAGATTTGGGTCACAAAAAAAAAAACAGGAACCGACAGACTGGACTGACTGCAGGGAGGAAAAGTGTATTTCTTCACGTCACTGCTCATAATAGCACTGAAGACGGAGGTGATTGTATGTTTTAAGAGGTTTTCACTCCCGTCCAAAAGTGTGCAATTTAACCCTCCTGTTGTCCTCAAGGAAGGAAGGGAGGAAGAAGGAAGGAAAGGAAGGAAGGGAGGAAGGAAAGGAAGGAAGGAAGGATGGAAGGACGGAAAGGAAGGTAGGAGGGAGGAAGGAAAGGAAGGAAAGAAGGACAGAGAAAAGAAGGAAGGAAGGAAGCTAGGGGGGTGGAAAGAAAGAGAGAAGGAGAGAGGGAGGAAAGAAGGAAGGGAGGAAGGAAAGGAAAGGAAGGAAGGTAGGAGGGAGGAAGGAAAGGAAAGGAAAGGAAGGAAGGAAGGAAGGAAGGAAGGAAGGTAGGAGGGAGGGAGGAAAGGAAGGAAGGAAGGAGGGAAGGTAGGAGGGAGGGAGGAAAGAAGGAAAGAGGGAGGGAGGGAGAAAGGAACAGAGGAAGGGAGAAAGGAAGGAAAGAAGGACAGAGGAAAGAAGAAAGGTAGGGGGAGGAAAGAAAGAGAGAAGGAGGGAGGGAGGAAGGACAGACAGAAGGAAGGAAGGGAGGAAAGAAGGAACATTCAAAACAGACGGGGTCAATTTGACCCGGGAGGACGACACGAAGGTTAAAAGTAAACATCTTATTCAGCTCTGACTTATGTGGTTGTTTGAATAGATTAATAAAAACATGAGAGCCACAAAATCTTCTTCCACCTTTAATCAAAGTTATTTCTCACTTATTTTGAACGTATAAGGGTCAATAAGGTTGTTTTTGTTTAATGTCCATGTGGTTTAGTTTAAATTTAAAGGGTTAAAATGTGAAAATAAACGTATGAATAATTTGCACACATTCTTTTTTTGTGGACCCAGCATCAAATTTCTGCTTTTAATCCATTTAGAGAGAATATATTAGAGGATTATGGTGAAAATGTCTAAGTGGTGTAACCATAAAAACTTTGTACCAAATAATTCAACTTGCTTAAAAACAGTAAATTGTCAATAAATCACCATATCAACTAGTTTGGCATGATCTTACATTATAACTTTATATTAAATAAAGGTAATGGAATACAATTGTTCTAAGTATTACATTTAGTCTGGTAACCATGGAGATCAGGAACCTGCTGCTTTCTCTTCCTCCTTTTTCTTTCTTTCTTTCTCTTCTCCTTCCGCTTTCTTTGTTTCTTTGTTTCTTTCTCTTCTTCCTCTGCTTTCTTTCTTTCTTTCTCCTCTTCCTCCACTTCTTTCTTTCTCTCCTTCCGCTTTCTTTCTTCTTTTCTTTCTTTCTTTCTCCTCTTCCTCTGCTTTCTTTCTTTCTTTCTCTTCTTCCTCTGCTTTCTTTGTTTCTTTCTCCTCTTCCTCCACTTTCTTTCTTTATATCTTTCTTTCTCTCCTTCCGCTTTCTTTCTTCTTTTCTTTCTTTCTTTCTCCTCTTCCTCTGCTTTCCTTCTCTTCTTCCTCCACTTTCTTTCTATCTTTCTTTTTTTTTCTTCCTCCACTTTCTTTCTTTCTATCTTTCTTTATCTCCTTCTGCTTTCTTTCTTCCTTTCCTCCCTCTTTCCTTCCTTCCTTCTTTCTTTCTTTCTCATGTTTCTCATCTTCCACCGCTTTCTTTCTTTCTTTCTTTCTTTCTTTCTTTCTTTCTTTCTTTCTTTCTTTCTTTCTCGTCTTCCTCTGCCTTCTTTCTTTCTCTCTCCTTCTTGTTCTTTCTCTTTTCTTTCTTTCTTTCTTGTTGGATAAAATATGTAATATGTATAATTTTTTTGTGGTTACACCATTTGACATTTTCAGGAGCATTCAGTCTTACTTTTGGTAAAAAATGGTGCAAATGTCATTTCAAATGATATAAAACCAACAAAAATACTAAATGTACATTTTAACAAACCTGATGCTGCTTTTAAAACTATTTAACATATTTTTGAATTGACCATCTTGCCATCTCCTTTTTGTCACTGACCCACATTCATGGGTTTCTCTTCTATCAGATCAGATTACTACCAAGGCTGTGAAAACATGGGCTCAGAGGTTTAGGCTGCAAATATTTACAAAAATCCTGCAAAAATCTGCCTGCATGAGGATGCATGAGCCAAAAGAGACATCATCATCATCATCATCATCATCATCATCATCATCATCATCATCACTGCCGCCCCCTCTCATGTGTTACAGCAGTGTAAGCTCTGCAGGTTGTCATGGCTACGCAGTCGTGCACCGTCCAATTTTTGGGATTAGGCTCCGGCTGTGTGCTTTGGGGCTTTCTGTTCATCTCCAGATGGTTGAAGTATGAAAGCGGAGCGGCTGAACAGGGATGAACAGGTAACAGCTGTTTGACCCATAAACGAGAAGCTGCAGGTCACTGATGGAGCAGCGGCTCCTCTTTAAGCCTTAAGGACGAGAGTTTCTCCTCAGAGCTGAAGAGCATTCATTAATGTCCCTCCTTCCTTTCTTCCTTGCTTCTCTCTTTTCCTTCCTTCCTCCTTTCATTCCATATTTCCTTCCTCTCTTTCTTCATTCCTTCCTTCTTTCCTTCCTCCCTCCCATCCCACTTTTCTTCCCTCCCTCATTCCTTCCTTCCTTCTTTCTCTCTTTTCCTTTCTTTCCTCCTTTCCATCCATCTTTCCTTCCTTCTTTCCTTCTTCCCTCCCTTCTCTCTTTCCTTACTTCCCTCCCTTCCATTTTTCCTTCTCCCTTTCTTCCATCTGTCCTTCCTCCCTTTCTTCCTTCCTTCATTCTGTCCATCCCTTCTTTCTTCCCTCTCTCTTTCCTTACTTCCCTCCTTCCTTCCTTCTTTCCTCCCGTGCTTCCTTCCTTCCTTCCTTCTCTTTTTTCCTTCCTTCCTCCTTTCATTCCCTCCTCCCTTCCATTTTTCCTTCTCCCTTTCTTCCATCTGTCCTTCTCCCTTCCTTCCTTCTTTCCTTCCCCTTCTTCCTTCCATTTTTCCTTCCTTCCTCCTTTCATTCCCTCCTTCCTTCCATTTCCTCTTCCTCCCTTTCTTCCATCTGAAGATGATGTGTGCAGTCACCACTCAGCAGCACTCGGCTCTATTTCTTATTTTACTTTGAAGAAACGAACACAGAACGCTTCAGTCTGCTGCTCCTTCTCATAAAAGCTTCTTTGAAATGACCGACTGTCATATAAATGTAAAGTGAAAGAAGCGGACATTATGGGAAGTGTAGGATTCAGTATTCTACTCATCCTCTGCACTAAAAAAAATCTGAATATTTCTTCTTCTGGTGCATCAAATCTGACATTAAATTAAGTGTTAATCTCCTTCAGAGTCTGAGATGAGCAGTGATGTCACACCTATAATCAGCTTCTGGGTGCAGATCTACAGCGAGAGGAAACCTTCATAATGTTGCAGGAACCTCTTTTTTCCTTCCTTCCTTCTTTCCTTCCCTCCTTCCTTCCATTGTTCCTTCTCCCTTTCTTCCATCTGTCCTTCCTCCCTTTCTTCCTTCCTTCATTCTGTCCGTCCCTTCTTTCTTCCCTCTCTCTTTCCTTCCTTCCTTCTTTCTCTCTTTTCCTTCCTTCGTCATTTCCATCCATCTTTCCTTCCTCCCTCCCCTCTTTTCTTCCCTCCTTCCTTCCATGTTTCCTTCTCCCTTTCTTGCATCTGTCCTTCCTCCCTTTCTTCCTTCCTTCATTCTGTCCGTCCTTTCTTTCTTCCCTCTCTCTTTCCTTCCTTCCTCCTTTCCATCCATCTTTCCTTCCTTCCTTTTTTCTTCCCTTCCTCTCTCCCTTCCCTCTTTTCTTCCCTCCTTCCTTCCATGTTTCCTTCTCCCTTTCTTGCATCTATCCTTCCTCCCTTTCTTCCTTCTTTCATTCTGTCCGTCCTTTCTTTCTTCCCTCTCTCTTTCCTTCCTTCCACCTTTCCATCCATCTTTCCTTCCTTCCTTTTTTCTTCCCTTCCTCTCTCCCTTCCCTCTTTTCTTCCCCCCCTTCCACTTTTCCTTCTCCCTTTCTTCCATCTTTCCTTCCTCCCTTTCTTCCTTCTGTCATTCTGTCCGTCCTTTCTTTCTTCCCTCTCTCTTTCCTTCCTTCCTCCTTTCCATCCATCTTTCCTTCCTTCCTTTTTTCTTCCCTTCCTCTCTCCCTTCCCTCTTTTCTTCCCTCCTTCCTTCTGTCCGTCCCTTCTTTCTTAAATTAAGTGTTAATCTCCTTCAGAGTCTGAGATGAGCAGTGATGTCACACCTATAATCAGCTTCTGGGTGCAGATCTACAGTGAGAGGAAACCTTCATAATGCTACAGGAACCTCTTTTTTCCTTCCTTCCTTCTTTCCTTCCCTCCTTCCTTCCATTGTTCCTTCTCCCTTTCTTCCATCTGTCCTTCCTCCCTTTCTTCCTTCCTTCATTCTGTCCGTCCCTTCTTTCTTCCCTCTCTCTTTCCTTCCTTCCTTCTTTCCTTCCCTCCTTCCTTCCATTGTTCCTTCTCCCTTTCTTCCATCTGTCCTTCCTCCCTTTCTTCCTTCCTTCATTCTGTCCGTCCCTTCTTTCTTCCCTCTCTCTTTCCTTCCTTCCTTCTTTCTCTCTTTTCCTTCCTTCGTCATTTCCATCCATCTTTCCTTCCTCCCTCCCCTCTTTTCTTCCCTCCTTCCTTCCATGTTTCCTTCTCCCTTTCTTGCATCTGTCCTTCCTCCCTTTCTTCCTTCCTTCATTCTGTCCGTCCTTTCTTTCTTCCCTCTCTCTTTCCTTCCTTCCTCCTTTCCATCCATCTTTCCTTCCTTCCTTTTTTCTTCCCTTCCTCTCTCCCTTCCCTCTTTTCTTCCCTCCTTCCTTCCATGTTTCCTTCTCCCTTTCTTGCATCTATCCTTCCTCCCTTTCTTCCTTCTTTCATTCTGTCCGTCCTTTCTTTCTTCCCTCTCTCTTTCCTTCCTTCCACCTTTCCATCCATCTTTCCTTCCTTCCTTTTTTCTTCCCTTCCTCTCTCCCTTCCCTCTTTTCTTCCCCCCCTTCCACTTTTCCTTCTCCCTTTCTTCCATCTTTCCTTCCTCCCTTTCTTCCTTCTGTCATTCTGTCCGTCCTTTCTTTCTTCCCTCTCTCTTTCCTTCCTTCCTCCTTTCCATCCATCTTTCCTTCCTTCCTTTTTTCTTCCCTTCCTCTCTCCCTTCCCTCTTTTCTTCCCTCCTTCCTTCTGTCCGTCCCTTCTTTCTTAAATTAAGTGTTAATCTCCTTCAGAGTCTGAGATGAGCAGTGATGTCACACCTATAATCAGCTTCTGGGTGCAGATCTACAGCGAGAGGAAACATTCATAATGCTTAGCGCTGAGTGTTAATGGTTCACAGGTTGAGTCTGAGCATGAAGCATGAAGCAGTCGGAGGTCTGTGGTGTTTGAACCCTCGGAGTCTGTGAAGATTGAGTCTAACAGCAGGATGAGCTCAGTGTGAGAGCTTATAGTGAAGAGCAGCGCTGTGTACATCCAACCAAACACACTCTGCTCCTCATATCACTCACATACTGGATATATTCATCTACTAACAGGGTAAAAAACTTTATTAACCCTCCTGTTGTCCTCGAGTCAAGGAAGGAAGGGAGGAAGAAGGAAGGAAGGGAGGAAGAAGGAAGGACGGAGGAAAGAAGGAAGGAAGGAAGGTAGGAGGGTAGGAGGGAGGGAGGAAAGAAGGAGGGAGAAAGGAAAAGAGGAAGGAAGGAAAGAATGACAGAGGAAAGAAGGAAGGGAGGAAGGAAAGGAAGGAAGGGAGGAAAGGAAAGAAGTAAGGGAGGAAGGAAAGGAAGGAATGAAGGACGGAGGAAAGAAGGAAGGGAGGAAGGAAAGGAAGGAAGGGAGGAAAGAAGGAGGGAGAAAGGAAAAGATGAAGGAAGGAAAGAATGACAGAGGAAAGAAGGAAGGGAGGAAGGAAAGGAAGGAAGGGAGGAAGGAAAGAAGGAGGGAAGGAAAGAAGGAGGGAGGGAGGAAGGAAGGACAGAAGGAAGGAAGAAAGGGGGATGGAGGAAGGAAAGAAGGAAGGGAGGAAAGAGAGAGGAAGGAAAGAAAGAGAGAAGGAGGGAGGGAGGAAAGAAGGAGGGAAGGAAAGAAGGAGGGAGGGAGGAAGGAAGGATGGAAGGAAAAAAGGAAGGGAGGAAAGAGAGAGGAAGGAAAGAAGGATAGAAGGAGGGAGAGAGGAAAGAAGAAACACAGACGGGATCATTTTGACCCAGGAGGACGACAGGAAGGTTAAAGGATGAACTTTTGCTTTATGTAATATTTCTCTCTTCTTATTGCTATAAGTTTCCTTATTAACATGTTTTATCCGTTAAGTTTCAGCAGACACTATTTTGCTGCCAGCACGATAGTTTCTCATTATGACATTATTATATTTCTCTCTTTATCTTCTTATATCACAAAACATTCTCATATTTCACAACATTAACATAAATAAATAAACTCACTTCCTTTAGTATTCGTCCTGCGTCAATTCAGTTTGAATTTGTACTTCTGTATTTAAGCAGAATGAAAAGGAAACCTCAAGCTTTAGGTGAGGTTTTCACACTGTATCCACACAGAAATGGTTAAAACTTCTCAGTGTGCCATCAAATCCCAGTAACATTCAGTGGGAAGCATCGTGGGAAGCACCGGGACCAGTCCATTCACAGCAGATGGGATTTCTCACATCACAGCCAAGTCTGTTTCTCACACACACACACACACACACACACACACACACACACACACACACACACACACACACGCAGTAACACTCTCACCGTGTGCGTGCAGAGTCCATGTCCAGGACCAGTTTTGCTAAATGTTTCCTTTGTTTCTGGATATTTGGGATTTCCACCTGAGGAAGAGGAGAGAGAGCAGAGAGTTTACACTTCAGTCTGTTGTTTCTGTTTGGTGTGAAAGAAGGAAACAGACTCTTCATTGTTAAAAGGCTTTAATTACCTGGTCTCATGAAGATTAGTTTACTGGCTAATTTACAGACTAATCAGAACGAATCCCATTTATCTCCTACATTAGACACATGTAGAAGAAGCTCTGCTGATCTGAAGTCAGACCTTTAAGACTTTTACTCAGGAGGGTTTTTTCCTCATTTTTTAATATTTAACATGTTACTGAATACATATATTGCTGTTTTTAATTCTTTAAAATCAATATTTATTTTATATATTTAGTAAATAAATCATGATGTGGGCTTATTTGGAGCACACATGGGCTTAAATGGAGTCACAGTACCAATTAAACCCACTTTATTCATCAAATATCTTTATTTTATATTCTAACATATACATGAACTAATGAATACATTTTCAAATGAGAGATAAATGTTGCTTTATAAGAAATGATCTCCCTTATAAATCATGTCAGTATCCATGAAAAACAGCTGGACTTAGATTTTGGTGCTTAATGGGAACATTTACCCTAACAGCTGATCTTAGGTCTTAGGAAGGAAGGAAGGAGGAAGGGTTAACCTTTGTGTCGTCCTCCAAATTGATCCCGTCTGTTTTGACTGTTCCTTCTTTCCTCCCTTCCTTCCTTCCGTCTGTCCTTCCTCCCTCCCTCCTTCTCTCTTTCTTTCCTTCATCCCTTCCTTCTTTCCTTCCTCCATCCCCCTTTCTTCCTCTTCCTCCCCTCCGTCCTTCTTTCCTTTCCTCCTTCCTCCCTCCCTCCTTCTCTCTTTCTTTCCTCCCCCACCTTCCTCCCTTCCTCTTTTCCTTTCTCCCTCCCTCCTACCTTCCTTCCTCCCTTCTTTCCTCCATCCTGCGTTCCTTCCTTCCTTCCCTCCTTCCTTCCTTCTTCATCCCTTCCTTCCTTCTTCCCTCTTTCTTCCTCCCTTCCTTCCTTCTTTCCTTCCTCACTCCTTTCCTTCCTTCTTCCTCCCTTCCTTCCTTCCGTCTGTCCTTGCTCCCTCCCTCCTTCTCTCTTTCTTTCCTTCCTCTCTCTTTCCTCCCTTCCTTATTTCCTTCCTCCATCCTTCTTTCCTTTCCTCCTTCCTCCCTCCCTCCTTCTCTCTTTCTTTCCTCCCCCCACCTTCCTCCCTTCCTCTTTCCTTTCTCCCTCCCTCCTACCTTCCTTCCTTCCTACTTTCCTTCCTTCCTTCCTTCCTTCCTTCCTTCCTTCCTTCCTTCCTTCCTTCCTTCCTTCCTTCCTCCCATCCTTCCTTCTTTCCTTCCTCCCTCCTTCCTTCCTTCTTCCTCCCTTTTCCTCCCTTCCTTCCTTCCTCCCTCCCTTCCTTCCTTCTTCCTCCCTTCCTTCCTTGACTCGAGAACAACAGGAGGGTTAAATAACATCGACTCTCATAAATTAAGAAGACACACAGGGAGTAAAGTACAGTTTGGTGCCTTTTCTCTAATGAAGCAACTATAATGTGTTATTGCTGTTAACTTCTACCAGAGTCCATTAATCACACATCGTACCTCTGCCAGGTCGTACAGAGGCTCCACGACGTCTCTCTCGATGGTGACTTCGAACAGGATGAGCTCCTGAGCCAGTTTCTCCTGCGTCTCTCCGCAGAGCTTCAGCATCTTCCTGCAAAACCGGAAACGAGAGGAAACACATGTGTCACTATGTTTAAACTCTAACATCCATGCACTTTTCTCACCAAACCCTACAACAAACAAACTAAACCTGATGTGATGAATACTGTATGAATGAATGCAGCGAGATGATGCAACACCCTGAAACTCTCTGGAGGAATAAACAGCAGCATCAAACTGACAGCTTTTATTCTCAAATTGGTTAATTTCCTGTTTTTTGTTGTTGTTTTTTTCAATTTCAGTAAGTATGGGAACCCGAAGCCAAGAGAAAAACACTCCGATGATTTTATCTGCAGGAGATATTGCAGAGTGGCAAAGGAGTAAAAAAATAATATAATGACTTTTTTTTCCTCCCTGTCACTCAGACGTCAATATTTAGCTTTTAAAAAAATAGATTTTTAAAGCTTTGCTCTGCTCAAAAATATGACTGTGTCTAAAATCAATCAATTATTAACCCCTTCACTTCTCCTTATATAATAGACTCTGAATAGTTTAACCCTCCTGTTGTCCTCTGGTCAAGGAAGGAAAGGAAGAAGGGAGGAAGGAAGGAAGGAAGGAAGGAAGGAAGGAATGAAGGAAATGAGTAAAGAAGGAGGGAGGAAGGAAAGAAGGAAGGAAGGAAGGAAGGAAAGGAGGAAGGACGGATGGAAGGAAGGAAGGAAGAAAGGAAGGAAGGAAGGAAGGAAGGAAGGAAGGAAGGAAGGAAAGGAGTAAGGAGGGAGGGAGGGAGGGAGGGAGGGAGGGAGGAGGAAGGAAGGAAGGAAGGAAAGGAGTAAGGAGGGATGGAAGGAAGTAAGGGTTAGCCTTAGGTTACCTCCTTCTCTCTTTCTTTCCTCCCCCGTACCTTCCTCCCTTCCTTCTTTCCTTTGTCCTTCTTTCCTTGCTTCCTTCCTGCCTTCCTCTTGTCCTTTCTCCATCCCTCCTTCCATTTTTCCTCCCTCCCTCCCTCCCTCCCTCCCTCCCTACCCTTCCTTCCTCCTTTCCTTCCTCTTTTCCTCCCTACCATCCTCTCTTCCTTCCTTCCTTCACTCGTAGACAACAGGAGGGTTAAGAAGCTGGATTACAGAGACGAGTCTATTATCAGATGCTTCAGACAGACTATAAACTGTTATTATTATTATTATTATTATTATTATTATTATTATTATTATTATTATTATTATTATTATCATCATCATCATCAGACAGTGAAATGTGCTGCTGCTCCTCTTTTGGGACAAAGTGAAGAAAGAGAAGCAAAAATCCTGATTTATTCAGTTTTTTCTTTTATAGGATGTGAAAATGTAAAGCTCAATAAATCAAAATGTGGCATTTTATAGTGAACAGGAGGTCTCATTGCTTTCCTGATTAAATAAAAGATTTAAAAAACAACAACATCAAAAACTAGACTGATAGATTGATTTTATTCAACAGCAGCTCTCCCGTGGCTTTGACTGCTTATATAAAAATAAAAAGTCAGAATAGCTCGGAGGCTTATTTTCATCCATCAAGGTTCAATAGAAGGAAAATAAAAGACGTTCATATCTCACAGCAGAAGATAAGACTTCATCAGCTCTGAGACGCTGCCAATGCTTCAGGTAATCAATGATTGAATAGATTACTGTGTGTGTGTGTGTGTGTGTGTGTGTGTGTGTGTGTGTGTACTCACCCTAGTAGAGACTCGTCCCCGAGCACCGCCGCTCCCTCCACCATACATTGTGCTAGTGTTGTAAGAGGAAGCTTCTTCTAAAACAGAAATAATAAAACACACACACACACACACACACACACACACACCACACACACACACACACACACACACACACACACACACACACAAACACACAAACACACAAACACAGTGGATGAATCAGAGGCGACGGTGCAGGATGTGTCATTTTAACACTCAATAAACTGTAATAAACAAATCAAATGAATCACACACACACACACACACACACACTGTAATGCACATAAACACACAACATTTGATTTCTGCTGTACTGTGATCCAGGAGACACAGTATTTATAATTACAGTTATTTAACTATTTAAAATGATTGTATTTCTCTGGTGCTCCTCTCCTTTTGTTTATTCTATTTCATTCAATTTGTTTTGATGTTTAAAACTCTACTTTATTTTACGCTATTTTATTATCATTCTAAAATGTTTCTTTTGTCTTTTAATCTCTTTTTTTAACCTAGTTTAAGTCTTGCTTTTATTAAACTTTATGTCTCTTTTTATTTTATTTTACTTTTTTTACTACTTTTAATAAACTTATTCTCTCTCTCTTTTGTCTTTTTTATTTTATTTAAATGTTGGTATTGGTCTTAGATTTTGTTCTTTATTTTGTTCTCTCATCATTTTTTATTCCTTTTCTTCATGTTGTCACTTGTTCTGTTTTATTATCAGCTTTGTTGAAGCATTTTAAAACTATATTAACTGTGTCTGAAAAGCAAAGTTTGAGTGATTGACTGATTTCCCAGCATGGTTTTAGTTTCATCCAGCTGTGAGTTTATTCATGTAGGAGGAGGATGATGATGTAACTAAAGCTGGGTATCAATAAGGGATCAACCAAAATATAAAGATACCAAGTATTATTGAAACATCTCCTAACAAACAACACCTTTAATTGATCCTTTTTGCACCTAGAGCTATAAAACATGACTATTTATATGAACTTACTCTTCATCAAATAAACTTTTAAATATATTTTTGCTCAAAACGAGGACCCAGTATGAACAGGAAGGATGATTACAGCTATTAAAACCAGCTGTAGTGTTCATTTAGGAACCTGACTTATCATTATAAGGCAGACAATAAACATTAAGCTTGCAAAATGCTTCAGATCAGATCACATTATCTACATTTACATCACCAATATTCCTCTTATACATAATATTACTATTTTTATTGCTTGTTAACTAACTTATTATTTACTCTTCTTCTTATTTTTGCTGCTGCAACACTGTAAACTTCCCTATTATCTAATCTTATCTTCCATGTGATCACTTATCTAAGGCAATAAACCCAAAGAGCAAACAGTAGCAGTGTTTTCAGGGTGGGGGGGGGGGGGGGGGGTTTCTTCTCACCGAGGGAGACCTGACAGACTTCTTGTCCACGTCTACGCCCTGCTGGCCCTGCAGACAGGCGGTCAGCTTCTTGTGTGTGCTGTGGGACACCTGCTTGACCAGCTCCAGACGTTTCTCCACCTGATACACACACACACACACACACACACACACACACACACAGAGAAAGACAGAGGAAAAAAGAGGGATGAGCTTCAGTGAGAATACACAAGCTGTATACCATGCAACACATTTATGCTCATACACAGATCATAGCAGATACAGACATGCATGTGGAGGCATTTAACCCTCCTGTTGTCCTCGAGTCAAGGAAGGAAGGGAGGAAGAAGGAAGGAAAGGAGGGAGGAAGGAAAGAGGGAAGGAAGGATGGAGGAAGGAAGGGAGGAAAGGAAAGAAGGAAGGGAGGAAGGAAAGGAAGAAAGAGGGAAGGAACGAAGGAGGGAGGGGGAGGGAGAAAGGAAAAGATGAAGGGAGGAAGGAAGGAAAGAAGGACAGAGGAAGGAAGGAAGGAAGGAAGGAAAGAAAGAATGAAGGTAGGAGGGAGGGAGGGAGGGAGGGAGGGAGGGAGGGAGGGAGGGAGGGAGGGAGGGAGGGAGGGAGGGAGGGAGGGAAGGAGGGAGGAAAGAAGGAAGGAGAGAGGGAGGGAGAAAGGAAAAGAGGAAGGGAGGAAGGAAGGAAAGAAGGACAGAGGAAAGAAGGAAGGGAGGAAGGTAGGGGGAGGAAAGAAAGAGAGGAGGGAGGGAGGAAGGACAGACGGAAGGAAGGAAGGAAGGAAGGAAGGAAGGAAGGAAGGAAGGAAGGAAGGAAGGAAGGAAGGAAGGAAGGAGGTCAGTTTGACCCGGGAGGATGACACGAAGGTTAATAAATGATAAAAAATAAAACTCATATATGCAGAGCGTTATTTATTTGTGTCCAATAAACAAATAAACAGGTTTCAAAGAATTAGAAATGTCAGGTAATGATTTGATGGTGGAGCTGTTACTGTTCTTCAGCACCATTACCTGCTCAACTTAAACAAGCCTCTGGTTTCATTATTAAACGTTACGCTGGGTGGAGCCGATGTCTCCGTCATTAATCAGATCAATTACAGCGGTGGGGACGCTCGGCTTATTAACTTCGCCTCGAGGCATTTCAGTAAAAGTCATTTTTATGATAAGTGAGATTCAGACCCAGAGAGATGGCATGCATAATAAAAACAGAGTCATTAGTACCTGTAATAGATCGTCACTCAGCACTTCTGTTTTTTCAGCTCTGGAAAGAAAAAGAGAAGAAAAAGAAAAGATGTTAAAGCTGCAGAAGGGGAATGTTAAATTACATAATATCTCGTTACCGTGGGAACTGAGCAACATTCACACAAACTCCTCAATCAATGTAATTACATCATTTTGCTGAGTTTGATTTCTGCACGCATTAATATTAATGTTTCAGTTGCAGGATTAAAACAGAAGAAAAGAACAACTTTGAGTTCTCAGGTTGTAAATCTGAGCTCAGGATGCAGAAATGTGATGTTTACAGTCACAGTGATAGAGCAGGAAAAACCATGCATCTCCAAAATGTGCTGATTTAAGAAGTTTATTGTCATATGCATCGTAAAAACACGAAGGTTCAGACAATGCAATGAAACTCTTACTTTGCTGCTGAAGTAGATGGTTTTTATTAGTTTTCTGTCTCTTTTAAAGGATTTGTTGTCAGTAAGAGAAAAACCGAATATCTTTGTGTATAGTAGAATCAATGATGAATGACGTGCATTGTAATAAAATCATGTAGATTGCAGCCTTTAAGCTTTTAGAGTCTTTGCTTTGTTACAGCTGTTCAATTTCCAGTTCCTGCAGGCCTACACAACAGAAATATTGATTATGAGTCCTATTGAGGCCTTCAGGCAGTGTGTGTGTGTGTGTGTGTGTGTGTGTGTGTGTGTGTGTGTGTGTGTGTGACGTCGATCACCTCCATCACAGACGGAGGAGACTGACAGCTCCACCTGAATCAATGTTGGATATTAACAACAAGCATCTAAAGGTTAATAGTAAAGCACCAGATGCAGTGTGTTGGTGGCCTTTCTGAGAACATTACAGCAACTATCTGATGTGACGCAGTGCAGAACGTCAAGCTATAAAAGTCAAATTATACAAGAGAGAAGGTTAAAAAAAAAAAAACACTCTTCTGCTTCTGGATTGAGCAAAGTTTGAGGGAAAATGTTTTATAATATGTGTTAAATACATCACTGAAAATATATATATCAAATAAATGTATTTAAGATTACCATCAGTGTGTTATTGGCTGTTCTATGATGCAATTATACCACGTTTACTGTTTAATATGTGCATGAGTCAGTGATAAATAAGGGTTGGCGAGATGAACAATTCAAAAATATGTTAAGTATCACGATATTTTTGACCAAATACCTCGATATTGATATTACAACAATATTATAGAGATGACTGTCGATGCTTTCACTAAATATTTACACTATAAATAATCATCAGTAATGTGGATATAATGACAAAGTGGGTAAAAAGTAAATAACATAACAGCTGGAACAGTCTGGTGAGTTCAGAAAATTACATATTTTACTGTAATGCAGCTTTAAAACCAGGAAAAGACAACTCTGGTGACATATTGCGCAATATTACGATATCCAAAATCTAAGACGATATCTATAGTCTCATATCACGATATCGATATAACATCGATATATATTGCGGAGCTCTAGCAGATACCCTTGTTGGGTTAAGATTAGTGTTATTCTTTTTAACCCAGCAGGTGTTTAAGTGCCAGTAGATGAAAACTGAAGCTATGTATGAGGGGCCATACAAGCCATAATTCATTCTATGAGGGGCCGTACAAGCCATAATTCATTATATGAGGGGCCGTACAAGCCATAATGCATTCTATGAGGGGCCGTACGAGCCATAATTCATTCTATGAGGGGCCGTACAAGCCATAATTCATTCTGGCCCTCTCACACACATACATTCCCCTTACACATACATATATTTTCACTCTCACACTACGTCAGCTTCTCTCTCACAGTACAACACTACAGCTCAGCCACCAAAATGTACAGCAGGGGAAACAATTAACAATACACACATTCAGTGCAGCACCTGTAAACACACACACACACACACACACACACACACACACAGAACAACCCGATGCTTCAGCTCTCACAGACACACTGAACCGATCCTCTGTCTGCTCTGATTCAGCAGCTCTGCAGACATTGATTAACCATCAGGCTGCAGTCTGGCTTCTCTTCTCTCCTAACAGCCTCTAAAGCATTAAAAGGTCTGTTCAATGCAACGTTATCTGCAGCTAGAGCACATGTGACTGTCTGCTTTCTGCTTTCACACTAAGCTCGTTCAGGTTTCAGACACCAAACCAGTGACGAACCATCTTTAAACCACTTATTTTTAACCACTGTGATGTAGAAACAGACGTCAATCAATGCTTTATTGATTTATAATCGATCCTTTTTAACAGCTGACAACAACCACAGGAGCATTTAGTGGAAGTCGTGCTCTTAAACCGACTGTTTATTTTTGTTTTTGACTCTCACTGCAGAGAAAAAGTATTGATTTTTTATGAGTTATGATGTTTGTCTCTACTATCAGAACCCGGATCAATAATTTAAAAAATGATGAAAATATAAGTGTGAGTCACCGGATGTGAACTTCTTTTGGCCCCCGGAGGTAAAAACCCACCAGTTAAACAGGTAGAAGAAGTTTTTAACGGCAGGTAATAAAACAGTTTACTGTGTTGAAACTCTGAATGAGTCACAACAACTTAAACATAAACCATAAAATAATAATAAAGTTAGTTTTCAGATACAGCACCACCTTAATAAAAGGTTTAAAGTAATAATTAACACTTTATAAACCAGCTATAAGCCATTTTAGGTCATTAGGTAAATTCTTCTGATAATTGTGATCATTTAGTAACCATGGTAACACTTTAATTTGCCTAATGTGTGTGTCAGGTTCCTAGAAACAGGTCTGCAATATAGAAAATAATCAATAATAATGTTATAGTCCACTTTATGAATGGCTGGTGCAGACTAACAGCTGGTGCATCTGAACATGCAAAAAATGTGAAATCTGTCTAAAATTAAACATGAAATTCATCGTATATGGATAACAAGCTTCTAATAAGGAATTTATAATACATTCATAGCTATTTGAGTTTAAGAGGAGTATAAAAAGAGCAACATTATGCAGTTAATTGTAAACTTTTTAGGGCAGTTTTTAGGTAATTACAGATAAATGCACTAGTTACCACATTTCAATTGGTTTTATTAATCTCTATTAATCACAATAAAGCTGAAACCTTTAAATATTGACTTACTAACATTTAGCATTCCCAATGAATCTTAAGGTTTTTGCTATTAATATAGATTATAACTGATCTATTGAGCAATATTTTATGATTTGTCAACCATTGGTGAAGCTAAAAGTTACAACATTTAACCCAAATTAACCCAAATTAAAGCGTTATGTGGACTATAACAGCTTTATTATTGATGTTTTTACTAATTAATCGACACATTAAACGCTCTCAGATCATTAAAACTCAAACATATAAACACACAAAAGCCCAAAAGCCCAAAAACCAACCCAAACATGTCTGTCTCATCTCACTTCCTGTCCAGCCTCAGACAACAACATCCTCTCTGACTCAAACTCACTTTACTCTATATTAATATTTTTTTTTTTTAAAAGCACCATATTGTGTTTGTTTGGACTTACAAAGCTGAGCTGTTCCTGCGTGAGCCTTTACTCCTGCTGATCTGCAGCTTTCTCTTCCACATCCCCCCTGCTAACAGGACAGGAAACCACCTGTTTACAGGCAGCAACCGAGCAAATAAAACCCCAAGTAAAGGGAGAGAGTAGAGCGACAGAAGGAGGAGAAAGAAAGAGAGAAGACGGAGAGAGAGAGAGAGAGAGAGAGGGGAGGGAGGGCAAACCTGAAGAATGAGACCTGCTTATCTGGTCCTTTCACTCTTTCTCTTATCACCCACCGATCTCTATCTCCTATCTCGTCTATGTCAGTTGTTCTTCACACAGCTTGTCAACAGGTGTTATTGCACAGACACAGATGTACAGTATAGATAGATGTTTACAGCGTGAGACACATAACATACAACCTTAAAGAGGATAAAACATGCACATTTCAAGGTGTATATTATATATTCTGGGCTCTTTGAATGATTTACAGGCTTAAAAAACTCCTTATTTATCTTCTACTGGTGCTTTCTGCAGCCCCTTAGTTCAGCCTCTGTCTATTAACAGGCTGTTTTAGCTCCTGTCTCTTTAAGGGCCCCCTCCCTCCCGATGAGTGTCCGAAGTCTATTTTGATTGGATGCTAGGTAAAACAAATAGTAGAAGTCAGATTTTGCTCATTTCCATTGTTTTTTTTACTCGAAATAGAAACTATTCAAATACATCCAGATATGTTCGACCTCATTACTCAATAAAAAAATTAGGATAAAACATGCACATTTCCAGGTGTATATTATATATTCAGGGGCTCTTTGAATGATTTACAGGTTAAAAAAAAACAACCTCTTTATTGATCTTATACTCAGTCCTTCCAGAAAAATTAGTTTTTTTTGTGATTGTTGCGGGCCAAAATCCTTGATTATGCGGCAACGTTTTCTTAAAAAATGCGATGGAATATGCGGGATGTTTATGCAATTTTATGCTACTAATATACCTACAACTGGAAGGTTTTTGAAACTAGTATGATTTAACCCACTGGTAAAAAAAAAAGTTGCATCAACTCCTGAATGTAACTACAACAGTCCAGTGAAAATGAAAACCTGTGGTCCAACACACAGTGCAAAATAATGTGCCCCCACTGTCATATAATACACCGGGAAACTGCTTTACACGTCTTTTGCACTTATTTTTGTTGGCAAATGAGACTTATCAGATTCATCACGGGGTGAGCTGCAGCTTTTCGATGACATTCACGTCGCGTAATTACGTCTTTTCATAACGTTCCCATGGCAACAGGGGAAATGGCTGCTCTTGTGTGAAGTAAATGCAACATTTTTCAACTTTCTGCTAAGTTATATGTGATGTTTTTGCAACGAAAATGCGGGGATTATGCAATCATACAAGCCCCGCATATATCGTACATTTTGCGTGGAAATCGGGGATTTATGTGGCGAAAGTGAGGCGTCTTTGAAAAAATGCAGTCCCCGCATAAATATGCAGACTTTGATTGATTATGCGTTGAATACATAGACTGTATATAAAATGGACGTAACATCCGTGACGTCACCCATTGGTTTGTGGACTGCTGCTTGGAGGCCAATAGTTTCGGATCTGAGCAGCGTCATTTTGAAAATTTCAGGTGCATGCTGGGAAAAATAAAAACACGGATTCTACTTATATGGGCATCAGGAGGGGCATGAGGCGCCCTCCTGAACCTGTGAACCAATCAACCTGTCAATCACCACGTAGCCACGCCCTAATGCATACCCTGC
Organism: Scomber scombrus; assembly: GCF_963691925.1. Lineage (NCBI taxonomy): Eukaryota > Metazoa > Chordata > Actinopteri > Scombriformes > Scombridae > Scomber > Scomber scombrus. The sequence goes on along the minus strand of NW_026910254.1, from coordinate 4,819 downwards.
TTTATCGTCACATATAAAATCAGGGAGGCCAAAATGTCCCAAATGAACATCATACTGCATTGAAGAAGGCTTTAAACTAGCGATTGAGACCATAAACACATTTTGAAAACGTTTACTGAGGTTAGAAATCAAGTGAGAAGTTGGTGAATTCTCCATTGACTTGTATAGAGACGGAAGTCCTTTTGACACCAAAACGGTCGCCCCCTGGTGGCCTTTTGATAGAATGCAGTTTTAAGTTACTTCCGTGTTGGCATCATTTCAGAGGACCCGAACTCCCCGTCTGGTTGAATAATGCGATCGCATAATCACGTTTTTCTGGAGGGACTGTATACTGGTCCTTTTCTGCAGCCCTTTGACGTTGAGTTTGTAAAACTTAGATCTGTTTGTGGTTTGTTGAGATTTGGGTTGATTATCACCAGATCTGAGTAGTTAAAGGAAGATTTTACCAACTTTCTGATGCCGTCCACAAAAAACACACAGCTGTCATCTTCATATCTTCAACATCACAGGACACCATATTGACAACAGCCTTAAAAACGACTTCATCGCTCTTCTTCATCATTGCCTGCAGCAGCACTTTGACAGCAAATGATTTTCCATTTAAAAGGGGGACAAACAACCAGAGAAGCAAGTATATAGCTGCTGGTCTCTGCAGGAGCACAAACCCTTCACTGACCTTTTTAAAAACCCTGTAACATTTCTCTTTCACCTTCACCTCCCTCCTCCACATCTCTCCTCTGACTGGCTGGATTATTATCGATCTGGTTGAAGAGCAACAGCTACAAGCAGGAGGACATATTAAGGAAAGGTATTTTCTTTTCTCTTCTCCATCCTTTCTCTCGGTTGGTGTCCGTGCTGCTGCGAGCCTCACAATGCAGCTCCCCCCCCCCCGTCTGGGTCTCTTGTTCTTTTTACTACACACTCTGAGCTCTGTGGAGGCTTCTGTGTGCTTATTTGAAGGAATACTACACCAAAAAATCTATATTTTGAGCATCAAATACAACCCTGTTAGCTTGGAGAAGTTAGTAGCTCGACGCCTCGTGGATAACAACAGCTGTTGTTTTCTTCACTATCAAATAAAATATGTCTCATGGCCAGCTTTCATTTTCTTGCAGCTTTTTCACCTCGTCATTGCATCACAGTTTGACTATAACCATTAACCATTTACATACTGTTCATATTCTGACTCATAATTAGTCTCTACACCAATTCACATTCATAAATACCTCGTTAGTTATTAATAAATGTTTGATTAATCCTTCTTTAAATGGAAAAAAGACATTTACAATCACTGTTTTATGATCCAGGAGAGCATTTTATAGAATATGATGAATGCAACATGTAAAATATTTACATTTGCATATGTAAAAATGTGTATCAGCTGCACAAAAATTTAAAGAAATTATGCATTTAATTTCCATTTTTGTAAACTGTGCATCACATTAGGAAATGTCAGGCTAAAGTAAATGCGTATTGGGTGTTTTTACAGCTTTATAATGTAAAAAATGGGTCAAATTTGACCATGAACAGCATGTAAGGGTTAAAATAGCAACCTGCATTAGCTATTCTTTCCTTCAGAACAATGTACAGCTAATGCAACAAAACATTATATTATATTTGTGTGTCTGTGTGTGTGTTAAAGCATATATCTGAAGCTTTGCATATGTGCAGTAGTTTTAATACCTGCTGTGTCGGCTGTGATTGACAGCTTTGATTGACAGCTTTGATTGACAGCTGGCTCACCTGCTGCTCTCCGTAGCTGCAGGACTCACCCCCAGCCATGATATTTCAATACGTTTAATGCCACTTGATTATGGTACCATTATTACAATTAGTCCAATTGAGCTAAAGTAGCCAAATTAGTTCAAGTGTTGTGTTTCCAGAGTGTTATATATCCTATTAAATTCCACCTGCATTGGGAGCTGCAGTGTGTTGATATCTGCTGTTACAGATGTAGTTATTAAGTCCAGCACCTGCTTTCTTATTCCAGATGTGCGCTACGTCTACTACATAACATCTCAGAGTGTAAAAGGCAACATCCTAACACTCCTTATCTGCAGGTTTTGGCTCTAAATGGAAAAAAAATGTCACTGAAAATAAGCTGCGACTCCAGGCTTCAAACTGACTTCTATTAAAATCAACAGGTCACACCTCGCTGCGTCCACCTTTAAATACAGAATATAGAGACTCAGTAATCATCATCACACCATCATTTATAACCAAGTCATCCATTTCTCTGTAACTGCTGAGCATCCTAGTCAGCTCCTACAGGCTGTGAGTGTTTGTTACTCAAGAAGATGAAAAGATGAATACATTAGCAACAGTGCTGTGTGTGTGTGTGTGTGTGTGTGTGTGTGTGTGTGTGTGTGTGTGTGTGTGTGTGTGTGTGTGTGTGTGTGTGTGTGTGTGTGTGTGTGTGTGTGTGTGTGTGTGTGTGTGTGTGTGTGACAGTGACAGTGCTTCTGTTAGCACAACCACAGCGGCTCTGTCTCTGTATATTGACTTAACCTAATTTGTTTCTGACACTGTGTACAAATCCAGGGTTTTTTTTTTTTACTGAGATTTGGCGTTGAGTAAATCTTCCTCTCCCTCTCTGTCTCTCTCTCTCTCTCCCTTTCTCTCTCTCTCTCTCGCTCTCTCTCCCTTTCTCTCTCTCTCTCTCTCTCTGTCTCCCTCCTTCCCTCCTTCCCTCCCTCTGTCCCTCCGTCTCTCTCCGTCTCTCTCTCTGACTCTCTCCGTCTCTCTCTCTCTCCCCCCCCCCTCCCTCCCTCTCTCTCCCTCCCTCTCTCTATCTCCCTCCCTCTCTCTATCTCCCTCCCTCTCTCTCTCTCTCTCCCTCACTCTCTCCCTCCCTGGTTTCATTTCCACTCCGACAACAAGAAAATGTAAGCACGATTTACTGGCTCAGTGAATTTAACAGCAGGATAATGATCCTCATGCAAACACACACACACACACACACACACACACACACACACACACACACACACACACACACACACACACGCACACACACACACACATTAATGAGCAGGTTAGCAATCAGTCAACCCTCCTGGAAGGTGCAGCGCTGTTCTTTCACCACGCTCAGACACACAAAAAGCAATCCAAACATGCACACAATGCATTTTCTGTCCTTTGTGACAGCTGTTTAGATTACAGGCTGGTACACACACACACACACACACACACACACACACACGCACACACACACACACCATATCTCCTCTCAGGCATGCTATGATGAATATGAAGCCTTAACACAAGCAAAACAAACTGCTGCAGCGAATCTTTCCACCCAGAACCCAAAGAAACGCTCCCTGACTGACTCTTTCTTAACCTCACACATCCTGTATGTATTATATTTGCTAAATGTACCTGCAGAATAATACAGAATAATAATGTTTACACTGGGCAGCAGATTATTCAAATGTCTTCAGTTTGAACTGTCATGTCCTCAATTACCAGCAGGAGGCAAGATTCAGTAATACTTTGACCACACGTGTCCCTGTGGGGAAATGAATGTATTATTAACTGTATATTAAAGCTAAAGCTTGCAGCAAAATGTACCTGCAATGCTGCTGCTGCTGCTGCTGCATGTATGAATGTAACAGCAGCTTTCTATAGAAGAAGCTGCATTAAAGGTCTATCATGTTGTATAAGAGTCTCTGCAGGTAGAGAACTGGAGGATGAAGACGAGTAAAGATGGTAAAATAGATATTCAGATTTGGTTCATAGATGTAAAAACAGACATTTTAAATAAGAAAACAGGTATAACTGTTTTGACTGTTCCTTCTTTCCTTCCTTCCGTCTGTCCTTCCTCACCCCCTCCTTTCCTTCCTTCTTCCTCCTTTCCTTCCTTCTTCCCTCCTTCCTTCCTCCCTCCCTCCTTTCCTTCCCTTCATTCCTTCATCCCTCCTTTCCTTCCTTCCTTCCTTCCTCACCCCCTCCTTTCCTTCCTTCCTTCCTTCCTTTCCTTCTTCTTCCCTCCTTCCTTCCCTCTTTCTTTCCTTCTTCCTCCCTCCCTCCTTTCCTTCCCTTCATTCCTTCATCCCTCCTTTCCTTCCTTCCTTCCTTCCTCACCCCCTCCTTTCCTTCCTTCCTTCCTTCCTTCCTTCCTTTCCTTCTTCTTCCCTCCTTCCTTCCCTCTTTCTTTCCTTCTTCCTCCCTTCCTTCCTTTCCTTCTTCTTCCTTCCTTCCTTCCTCCTTTCCTTTCCTTCCTTCCTTCCTTCCTCCTTTCCTTCCTTGACTCGAGGACAACAGGAGGGTTAAACGACTGTGTATTTATCACTTTACACTGAAAGCACATTTGAAGGAGATCTTTTAATAGTCAACCTCAAAAAAACTGTGAACTTTTCCTTTAAACATTCCTGCTAATATTTTTTTTGTCCTGGGAAAACATGTCTGCAGCGAACACTTCCTGGTGTTTGGCTCTGCGTCTGAGAGCACGTGTGAGGAGAGGAAGAGAGTCAGCTGTTAAATGTGTTGACATTTCCACTCAGGGGAGGTTAGGTCCTCGTAAAGCAGCGTGACGCGGGGGTAACAGCTGAGGAAGGGAGAGGCAGCGAACACATGGCTCATATTTTGGAAAATAATAAATGCATAAAAAAAATAATCTAAAAAGGAAAGAATGGACGAAATGATGACGGAGAGAGAGAATACTCAGAGGAGAGAGAGAGAGGGGAAGAGCTTTATCTATACTATAAACATCAGTGTGACTCGCCCTCCTCTCCTCTCTTTTACTCATCCTCTCCTTTACTCCTCCTCTCCTCTCCTCTCCTCTCTCCTCTCCTCCCCTCCGATTCCTCTTCTTTTTCTG